>NW_024582731.1:134496-236486 GCF_018398535.1 Haplochromis burtoni
TGTGTGTGTGTGTGTGTGTGTGTGTTTCCTTCCTGCAGGGATATCTGGTCTCTGGGGTGTGTCCTGTATGAACTCTGTACCCTAAAACATCCAGTAAGCTGCCCAACGCCCTGCACACCCAAAGCTGCTTCACACACTTAGCTTCACTAATGCTGTCTTAATGCTAACACTTACGCCAATGCTGGCCTCTGTGTAGGAGTGCAGTAAGAGAATCAGAATTAGACCGAATAGGAAACTGACACAGAATCTGTTTTGGTCGTCCAAAGTAGAGACATTTACATGAACTCTCTGTGTGCTGCATATATATATCCCATGGGGTATTTGTGTGTGCCTGTGTCGACTTGTCTCCTGCAGTTTGAGGCCAGCAGCTTGCGACAGCTTGTCAGTAAAATCTGCAGGGGGCGCTACAGCCCAGTACCCAGCCGCTACTCCTACGACCTACGCCTGCTGGTCACCCAGCTCTTTAAGGTCAGACACTCTCATGTCAGTTCCAGGTTTTTCATTTGGTCTGTGGATATGATAAACAAGTGTGCAAAACCAACAAGTATGAACACGAAGCTGGACTTTTGACTCAGACTTAATTAGTAATGAGTCAGACTGTAATTAGCAGAGAGTAGAACAACTGCTCCTTTGGGCTAATATCTGAAGTGGTTTGGTCATGCGACCAGGATGTCACTTTGGAGAAAAAGCAGGTAGTCTGGATGCTTCCTACAGGAAAGAGACTGCATTGGTATACCGAGATGGTGCGTCTTTGCTAAAAATACCTTTGGATCTCCCAGGAAGCGCTGAGTTTTTACTTTAATTGTGCATACACATGAAAGCAAACATTTTTTTTCTTTCCTTTTTAGGTCAACCCACGAGACCGTCCCTCAGTCACTTCAGTCCTCCGACGTCCTATTTTGGAGAAACATATCAGCAAACACCTGGATACTCAGGTTTGCAATCGGATTGGTTCACAGATTATTGATGTCATCAAATCGTCTCAGTAAAAGGAAATTGTTCATGTTTACAACATAAAAAAGATAGTTTAGGAATAAGATAATATTAGCACTGTCACTAATTCATGAAACAAAATCAAACACATAAACCAATCAATCAATCAATCAATCAAGATCATACAAACACAGCAAACAAATTTCTTAAAAAATAGTACTATATGGGCATAATACTAAACAACTACTTAGTTATAAATATTTTAAAATATTTTTTCAGTGCCTAATATATTTGTCCATCAGATTGAAACATTACTAAATATTAATTGAGATTAATTGAGATTTTAGATAATTCAGATTTCAGGAATTGTTTTGTTTTTCAGACAGGACTTCACGGGGCATGAATTCAAACAAATCTCACATTACATGAAATGATATAGTGTGTTAGTTCAAATGTTTGTAAATTCCAGGTATTGACTTGGTCATAAAAATCTCTGACAGATAAATACATATATGAATGTGCAGGTTTGCTTCTGTTTTTGTGATTTCTTGTGTGTGAGCAGGTGATGCAAGAGGAGTTTAGCCACACCGTGTTGCATAGAAACAAAGCTGTGGGGTCTCAACCAGTTAAAACAAGAGCGGGAGCAGCAAACACACAAGGTGCAGCTGGACTTACAATACAAAATTTTAAATTACTTGGAAGGCAGCTTTTTCCCTCACACATCTCCTGGAAAACATGCATTGATTTTTTTTCCCCTTCTGATTTAGGTTCTGTCAGTATCTTCTGCCTATTCTATTCCTAGACTGTGTCCATGATGTTGAGGTCAAGACTCCTTACGGCCCAGACCATCTGCTGCAATACTTCTGCTTGTACTTCTTTTTCTGTTGTGTTGCTCAAGATAGTTCATTATGACTTGGACCATGTTGTTATGGTGCAGAGCGAATTCAGGGGCTTCAGATGTTAGTCTGATGTGTTTATTGATGGTTATATGTTTTAATTTACTTTCAAAATAATTTAAAGTACATAAAGCATACCCGTAGGGATGCCTCTGTATGCTGTGTGCACATATCAAACATATTTCCCTGTGGTGTCTTTCCAGTCACTGTCTATGATGCAGGAGTGTTTTTTTCCAAAACTTTTTGCATTACTTTTTATAGTACAAGCACTAAGAGTTGTATTAGATAAACATCAGCAGAGCCTTCAGGTATAAGAGCAGTAAGAGAATCTCTTAATAATTTCAGTTCTGTTCTGAGTCTTCAATTGTGTATACTGTAGTGACACCCAGTGGTAGCTTACCCACACCACGACTGTCCTTCAACACATCTGATAAGCTGCAGGGAAACTCCTGTCCGCTCGTATCACTTCAGTAACTGTTGGGGAAGATCTGGAACCTGATTGGACTAAATGTAATCACCTTACATCCTGGCTCACATTGTGTTTTGATAACATCAGCGCACAGCCCAAGCACAAATCACTGAGGGGGTGTTTATTTTCACTTTCTCCTTCACAATGGTTACCTAACTTATTTGTCTCAACACTTGCACATTATTTTTACCTGTTGTGTGAGTGGTTTAGTCTTTTTCTTTTAATCAAAAAAGCAGTGCATGAAAAACTGCATGCACTGTCAAAGCAGTAACCCCCCCCCACTGTATGCACGTATAAACCTACATTTATGTCATGTGTGAAAGTGACACATTAAAAACACAGAAACCAAGAAAAGTGCTCACAGACAGCAAAAAACAGCCCACTCCTTGTTATTCTAACTCAAGATTCTCATGTTTTCCAGGTAAGATTCAGAAGGCTAGAGTAGCCGAGAGGCCGGGGAATGCCAACAAGCGAGTGCCTGCTAGACCAGATTGGAAAGTCCCTCTCAAAGCCTACACACCCACCCACCATAAAGTAATAACATGGAAACAATATCCACAGTTTCACTGATTACCACCATAAAAAAGTAACTTTGTAAGTTTCAGCAGTTAATGACTTGCTTGACTTGCTAGCTTATTTTTAACTACTGTACCTCCAGTGGTGTGGAACTGCTGTACTTAGCTAGTAGGTGCTTTTTCAGATTTGGAGTAGAGCTCGTATCACCCAAGCATGATTTTTGCTTTACTGGAATTCTTTGTTCTTTTAACAAAGCTGCAGTAAAGCAATGGAAGCACAGCTCAGTCAGTATAATACAGTTCTTTAGTTTTTCTTGTATTTCTGTTGTATTAATACTGCATTTGTTTGTAATTGCAGCCTCCTCAACGTAGAGAAGCACAACTAGCAGCCAATAGAGAGTTTCCAGGGATCCAAAGGTTTGCTCAGAATGATGTGAACGGATAGTAACTCCTTTGGTCCTATTCCCGCCTGATATTGACACTTCTGTTTACAGCTGTGTAACCTGACCAGCTTTAAGTGCATCTTATTTCAAGATGATCTGTAAAAAAAATTAGAGCTTATAATAGCTAGCCGCAGCCTCATATGAACATGACATATTACATCCATCTACCCTTTTTCTGCTTATCCAGTTCAAGTTTGGGTTGGGGTACTGGGGAGCCCATCCCAGCTTCATACAGTGAGAGCTGGGGTACATCCTGGACAGGTCATCAGTCTGTCACAGGGCTAATACAGAGAGACAGACAACCATTCACTTTCACATTCACATGTATGGCCAGTTTAGCATCACTAATTAGCCTAACCCCAAGAATGTTTTTAGACTGTGGGAAGAAGCCGGAGTTCCCAGGGAAAACCCACACAGACACGGGAAAGCATGCAACCTCTGCACAGAAAGTCCCCAGACTGGATTTGAACATAGACAAATTACACCATGTCATTACGTATTTAACTAAAATTAAGCCAAAATGCAGAAGCAGTGTATGACAAAGTAGACCCTTAGCTGATGCAGAGGGAATTAAGTGGGTAAGTAGCAGCCATGTGCTGCTAATCAAATGTGCTTGATTTAAATGATCATCATCAAGTCTCCAGAGCTCATCAAGTTATGTCCTGATATGTAAAACCTTAGAATTGAAAGGATGTACTTTCTTATACCTCTATTGTATGTTTCTTATCATTCATACAGATACAGATCTCAGGTTTGGTTAATCAACCATTAGCTTCACTTAATGATGATGGTTTATCATGCATGTATAATATGTAATATTAATTACAGGTTTAATGGTCAGCAGCCTGTCAGCCATTACCAGCATTACCACGCCCAGTTGGATGCCTTTCAGAGGAGGAACAAAGAGGATGTTCTTCCTCTTCCTCCTGTGGAAAGACCAAAGGAGCAATGTGAAGACCAAGCTGCTCCTTGTTCTGTGGAACCATATCAGCTGTGAGTGACCAAAGACCAGTACACCTGTAACTAACAATTATTCAGGAAACAGTTTCTGTAAAAACTTTAAATTAAATCAACCAATAAAAACAATAGGATAGAAAGTACATCCAGCTATCATTACAGTAGCATAGCTGTCAATTGAGTTCCTCTTCATTAATGGATGATTTGTTTCAGCTGTACATACAGCCATTAAAGGTTCTTTTTAAGTAGTTAAATGGGATAAAACAGTAATATACCATAAACATATCTTTACATTAAACATACTTTGTGTGTTCACACCTCACACATTCAGTTATTGGGCAAAATGTTTAGCATTTCTACACTTTGATCTGAAAACACTCGTGTGTTGTGGCCATTGATGGAGGTTTTTTGCAAACAGTTTTTCTGTCAGGTGGGTTGAGCTTTGCTTTGCTCACTGTTGCACATGCACACTAGTCTTTGTCACCGTCCTAATTCTAAAAATCTTTTATTACAGAAATAAAAAGATAAATTTTTTTATATCTTCTTGGTTAGCTCTGATTCCCTAGCATCAGGGAAAAGTCTCCAAAACTAGACCAGCCTTCATCCAGTCGACCATAAATTTGGAACTGCACTCATACCAGGACCTAGCAACACACTTTATTTAAATAGCAGCGACTCTTAAAAACAGTCAGCAGCTGTTCAGCTTTCAAGTAGATCAGAGTTTTTTGCAAGGGAGAAGAACGGTCCTGCCCTGTCTTCCTGTTCTCACCCCAACAGGTCATGATAGATGCCCTGAGCCTAGTTCTTCCTGTTAAAAGGGAGTTTTCCCTCCCACTGTCGGCAAGACAGTGATCTAATTGTTGGTGTTTTCTCTGTATCATTGTAGGGTCTTTACCTTCAATATAAAATACCTTGAAGCACCTGTTCAGTGATTTTGCGCTATATAAATACAATTGAATTGAACTAAAGTAACAGTTAATCTTCTTCTGTCAGTGTGGCTGCCGCTCGAAATGAATACCTGCAGAGAAGACAGGAGGCCAACGACTACAAGCTGAGAGCAGAGAAACAGCTGGTAGGACTAAGCTCTGTGCCTCCACACACTGTTGCTGGAATATCTGCTCTTCTATTGGTGTATTAACTATAAGCGGAGCTGTAGTGTTGTGGTTAGTGTAGTGGAACACAAGTACATCAAAACTGTTCACTATTAAACTGTACTAATGCACAGTAGAGTTTATTACCTGTAAGACTATACTGTAAGAAATGAAAGTGGCACAGTTTTCACAACGATTAGCCACTTTTACCTTTAGCCTTTGCTTTTCTGTTGTTCAGGGTCTGCGTCCATGTACAGCTGAGCGCAACAGCAAGCCTGGTGGTCAAGAGCAGGAGGTGGGCAAACCTGAACACCAACATATGCCTTTGGACAAGAGACAAGGGGGTCAGCAGGTGGGACACACTCACAAGACACAACAGCCATTAAAGTGAGCAGTTATGTTTAGTATCTAAATGAAGGACAAAAATGTGTTTACAGAAATAAAGAAATGCAGAAAAACTCTCCTAGGAATGTTTTCTAGTAGCTTTTAGAGTGTGTGTGGTTGCAGGAGTACCTGCGTCAGCTCGATCTCATTAGACAGCAATATCACCTGGAGATGAAACAGATGAGGATGAGAGCTGAAGCAGAGGTACGTACAAACTCCTGAACTCTTGAACTTACCCTTTTACACTTTGGGTCACTTCAAAGGTTGAATCAACCTTCTGCAGAAAATACACATAATAGCAACTCTCAGTCAATAATGAAGAGCATTAACATATTTTCATCCTGTCATGTTTCAGGCCAGGCCACAACACAAACTCGAGACCTTTGTGTTGGAGCAATCCAAGGACATAGAACCATCTGTCGACAACAAAGAGCCCCAGGAAGCAGCACCTGCACTGGTGAAATAGATTACTGGATAGGAATCACAAATACTTTCTTCATATTGATGATATTTTAGTAATATAGAGCAATTTTCTAAAGCTAATTTAATTTCTTTCAGAGGCCAGTTACGAATTTTCTGCTTTCCTGTAGAGTGATATTTGCAGTGCAGCGCCCCTCTTTTACTCATATATGCAAACCTCCAGAGAGGAAAAGGGGCAAGGCTTTATATTTATTCAGACCAGCAACAAACACTTCATAAATATGTGAAAATATCTCTGTAACATGTTCTGCACCATCATGGACTGCAGGCTCTAACTTGTGAATGCAGTGTATGATGGTCAAGTTAGGGTTGGTCTTTCCACTGACCGTTCCTCTCTAACAGCCCATCACAGCAGCGTCGCCATCAGCTGCCAAACTAACACACTGTAGCCTTTCTTCACATCAAGGCTTTGTAACTGCAGGATGTGAGACAACAGACACCGTGCATAACTGAATGAATACAATGGAATGAAATACGAGACTATAGATCTCACCTTTTTAGGGAATGCTGATGTAGATGACCAGGCATGCGTTGGACACCCACTGGAAATATTTGTATTGAATGTCCTGTAAAATGTGACACTCTAAATCTTTTTATTTTATTTTTAATATTAATAATGTAATAGTTTTGACTCTGAAACAACAAGTTGGAACAGAACAGAATCCAGATTGTTCACGTCTATGCAATATCATTTCAACTATCAAAGCATTGCCAGTGCACAAAGTGTTGTTTGTACTGTAGATCGATTAAAGGTGCATTCTCCTTGCAAATCACACCCTGTGGCTGCATGGCATATACCTGTATTATCTTCACGAACTATTACAACCCTATAACCATACTCTGACAGTATATTCTGCTTTATTTTTTAAAGCAATCACTGTAGTGTTTGCACACATATTTAGGGATACAATATTCATTCTACAGAAGAATTCATGATAACTGTAGTTTTCTCTGTGTCTGGTTTCTGCAGGATGTTGAAGCAGCTCTGAGGCAGATCAGAGAGGAGAACAGAGACCAGATGAGAGCTTTGGAGAGAAAACACAAAGACAAAGTGAGTTTATACCAACAAAAACAATTCTGCAGAGGTTTAGTCCAGTAATTCTACTTGTATACCTGCATTCAAACTTTTTGAATATTGAAGACCTTTCCAGATTCAACAGTGGCATTTAAGTTGTTGACACATCTGAAGCACTGAAGACTACTGTATCTTTTGCTCTTTTTGGGGGTTTGTGACGTCTACAGAGGGGAATCATGTTTGAGATCCGATTAGATAATGAAAAGCTAAGGGAAGACGAGGAGGAGGAGAAAGAAGAGGAAGGAAGAAAACAGGATGACCAGGTGAGAGACAGAAGATATCATCATCATCATCATCATCATCACCTTTATTTATAAAGCACTTTAAAACAACCACAGCTGACACAAAGTGCTGTACATAGGAACTATATAATAAAATTACACAAGATATCAATCAAAGCCAAATAAAAGAAAAGGTGAAATAATTAATTAAATAAATATAAATATAATAAATATAGTCTTTAGTATCTTTCTAACTGCCAATCTTCTTCTCACTCTTACGTTCCTTTTCCATGCAGGAAGTGGATCCACTGAATCGAACTCTGTCCTTCCAGGAAGGAGCACAGCTGAAGCTCAAGGATTGGCTACAGGGGAGGAGGGGGTGGAGCAACAGGACTCCTCAGACTTTGCTGAACGCGCTCGGCAACATGGACATCAACTCAGTCTACAACACGGCGGTCGAGGCTGGACAAGGTGCAGCATACCCACAGAACAGCTGGGTGGTGATGCTCAAAATGTTTATTACAATTAGTCGGTTTTTGCTTCTCTGAATAATGTCGATCTATTGGACAAGGTGAGGAAGTGGCAGGTCGTAGGCAGTGGATTGACGAGCCCCCTAACACCCTGCTGAGAGCTCTGGCTCAGGCTGAGCTCACATCATCAACTCTAGATTCAGTGGCCACAGGTGAGACATCACACACTCACATCTGATGGGTGTTGAAACCAGCAGTGTAAAGGGTAAATGTGCTGTTCTCAGTGGTCCTGGAATGTCTTTAATGTGAAAAAGATTTAGAGACACAGCAGGACGGAACAGAGGAGGAAATTAACCCGGACAAGGAGGAAGAAAGGGATGGTGAAGGAGAGGAGGAGTCTGATGTGGAGATGGATGAAGAGCGTCTGGAGCCGAGGTCAGATGATGATGACACGTAAGTCAACACTTCCTTCTGTTCACATTCTAAATATACTGCGTATTTTTACTCCATGCTGCCACAGTGAGCTGAACCAGATGGAGTTACAGTTATCAGATATCAGTTTATTACAGTATTGTACAGAAATTAGAGCAGGGGTCCCCAATCTCAGTCCACGAGGGCCGATGTCCTGCAGGTTTTAGATGTGTCCTTGATCCATCACAGCTGATTTAAATGGATAAATTACCTTCTCAACATGTCTTGAAGTTCTCCAGAGGCCTGGTAATGAACTAATCATGTGATTCAGGTGTGTTGACCCAGGGTGAGATCTAAAACCTGCAGGGACACCGGCCCTCGTGGACTGGGATTGGGGACCCCTGAATTAGAGGATTAAATGAAAGAGAATCAGATTGTCAACTATAACTTTGGACACATTAGTCAAATTCCAGAAGAATTTAGTGAAAAAATGCACCAAAAATTGCTCGTCAGTGTTGCTCGTCATGTAACAGCGCGGAGCTTTACATGTCTCTGAATTTCAGAGGGGGGGAATAGAACAATACCAGATATATAAGATATGAATGTATTATAGACAACAAAGTTACTTTTTACATTGAGCAATGATTTTTGCAATGCTTCATATTTTTAGTCACATTTCTACACAGAGGTTGAGCCACAATGTGCAGCGAGTCGAAAAGCCTCTACCCGTCTTTACTCAGCAGTGTACACACACCCAGAATTCTGCAACATCACAAATCTTACTTAATTACATCAAACATTTTGCTCAATGTGTGTTTGTTTTTAAACTCTTACATGTCATTAAGTGTTAATTTTTTCCACTCTTTCTCATTAGGAACTTTGAGGAGTCAGAGGATGAGCTGAGAGAAGCAGTTGCAGACTCCATGAGGAACCTGTTTGTCATGGAGGACACGAGCTCAGACGAAAAGGAGCAGGAACGCGAACCACTAGCTGATAGGATGGAGGAGGAGATGGATGAAGGTGCAGTGAGCTCTGGAGATCCTCAACAAATCCAAGCAGAGGTCCAGAATTCAAGTGAAGAAGCTCAAGGTATTTCCTGCTGAGCCTGAGTCCCACAGACAACATACCACAGCTTCAAACGAGCAGCCTCAGACTCCTTAACCGCCTGCAAACTTTAACATTTTGATTTTGTGAGAGTTGGACAAAAATGTAAGAGTAACTGGAATCTGATAATAAAAAGTGATTGTTTTCATGATGTGAATACATGACTCTGTGAAGGATTGTTGTTAATTTAGGTTGTTTATCTGGCGTAACCACAAGTCACACTTTCTAAGTTATCTTTAACCTATTCCAGTAAATAGCCCAGTGGAATAAGATGTTAAGCCTGAATAATGTGCAGTTACATGAATGTGTGTGTGAGGAAACATACACTATTAAAAGCACAAGAGTTTTTGTGAAATTTAAGGCACTTTGGCTTGTAAGAGGGGAAAAACACTACTAAATTAATACAAATGGGAATTATCGGACACTCCATGATACTATAATATGACATTATTTCACTGACATGTTATTGGTTGATGGTGATGGACCGCAGGACTCAGCTAAGCAGCTAAACTGGCTTCATAGTACAGGTCTCATATGTGACATTTAACAGATGAGTTTTTAATCATGTTTGGTAATGTTTTACTTTTGCGCACGATATCTCGTCTCATTTATTTCATGTGTGTTTTTTTTACAACAGGCTGGCAGCACACAACAAATCTCAAGTGTTTCGTTTATTGCAGCATTATTTAATTTAATTGCAGTTTGCAAGTGAAACAAACTCCAAACAGCCTTTTTACATGGACAGACTTAAATAGTTCTAATTCATCTTTAAAAATAAAGGTTAGTCAGCCTTTTACATATAATAATATTTCCATGCCTGGACCTCATCACAAACAGGAATACAACAGCTGAAAAAACATTTAAATTAAGAGTGCTTTGGCCATGGTTTAAAACCACAAACCTGTGGGTTTAAGTGCTTCTTGTGCACACAGAAAGCGTTACAAGAAATTCTTCATCAGACAACATTTCCACCCTTCCCTTCAAGTACATTTACAAGCATGTTGCTAACATCACGCCACTGCAAAAAATAAAATCAAACTATATCAGTATTAACTGGACATAAATCACTTCTACACGCTTAAAAGTGTTGGAGCTTGGAATGTCACTCTCCCCGCAATATTAAATTATTTAACAAAATACATTTTGAGAAACGTGAGTGTTCCTGTGGTCTTTCTCACGATCAGTTTTCTCTCCAGCACAGAGATGCAGCAAGTGTGGCTTAGCTTAGCACGAACACAGAAGCCTTAGCTCCACCAACAGTGAAAGCTCTTTAGAGCTGTTGGATTTGCATGTGTCTTGTGAGTTTTATCTACCAGATTCGATCTGTATTTTTAGTTTACTAATCACAAAAGGTTGTTAGCACATATGGGGCGAAGCAGTTATGTGGATAACATCCAATCTGAAACTGTAAAGATATGAGGATGAAAATAAATCACAGGAATTAAACGTTCATCCGGGAATGTTAACATCTCTCTCATCTTTATGTGAGAACTCCGTTAATATTCTTTTTCATTGTTACCTAGCTTTACCTTCCGATGACCTCACTTTATTGTTGTCTTTTTTTTAGCTTTTATGAGTGTCCATTGTTGCACATCCTAACAAAACCCAGGTAATCTCCGGATTGCCTAAATTGTTCCTGGAGCAAATATGACAGAGAACATAAATAATAGCTATAATTATGAGATTAAAGAGGACATTTCCTGAACCTCAAGGTGTCTTGTAATTTTTTATGTAAAGTCATATGAACACATGACTCAGTTTGGAGGTGAACAGAATGTGATTTTTCACCCGATTTTTTCCCCCATCATCGTGCTTCCAGCTCTGCTGTCACTGAAGACTTTCACACAAGTTTGACAAACGCACAGTCCTACACTCTTTGTTGGTTTTGTTTATTCATCCCAATTATTTCTCTGGGTGTCCACCCCGAATGTGTCTTGATGATGTTGACTTGCTTTGTGAGATTATTATGCTGAAAATGATCCACCCCATCACACTTAAACCTTCAAGCTTAAGCCATTTTAAACATACACATGACCCTCACTGTTCAATCCTATATATGTGTGTAGCACTATTTAAAAGACCAACAACGTTCTGGTCCCTGGTGGACTCAGCACCTCATCTGTTTTAACTCATCGCTCTAGAGTACCCATCAGAGGCTCCATGGCAGCCAGGAAACAAGACTCAAACTCCTGGTCGGAAAATCGTTCCACAGAGTCCCTGGCGTTACGGCGCATTTCCAGTCGAGCGCCTGGTGACAACGACAGAATGGTTTCCATGGCAGCCGCATAGCTGTCCTCACTGTCAGCCAGGAAGCCCGTCTGCCTGCCTTCGTATGGCACCACGATGTCCAGCTTTGGACCTCCAGACTTGTGGGCAAGAATGATGGTGCCTGCGGCCATACACTCCACCACACCTGGAGACAAAGATGGAGGATTAATGTTCAGACCGGCTGATCTGATACAAAAGTCGTACTGTTAAGTTTTTCATTGGGTCATTTCTGTGGAAAACTGTGTAGTAAGTACTATTGAAAAAGAAATACTTTTTACGGTTTTAGTAACACATGCTGTCCTCACCGATGCCGAAGTGTTCATTCCACATTGTGTGCAGACCAATGGTGGCGTCCACCAGCTCTCTCTTCAGCTCCTCAAAGGGGATATTAAGTTTGAATTCGACATAGTCGGCGATGCCCAGCTCCTGACAGAGTCCCCGCAGCATCAACACCCTCTCCTCATCCTCCTGGTTCCTGCATCCGCCAATCAGCACCAGCCGTAGAGACTCTCTCCCCCCTGGGCCGTCCCCTTTCCTGTCTAGCAGTTTGCGAAATGCTCTGATCTGGAGCTGGTGATCCTTCTCTGGCCTGAACTGACCCACCGACACAATGGAGTGGCGCTTTCTGTCCCCTCTGCCGCCGTCCTCTTCTTCTCTTCCAAGCTCCTCCCAGCCCTCCATCTCGTCCTCGTCTTCCAGCGGGACATCTAGGAAGGCCCTGATGTCACAGGGAGGGTAGACGATGCTGGTGCGGCTCGGAGAGCGCCACAGAGCGAGGATGTGTCCCAGCGTCCAGGTGGAGTTCACCATAATGACGTCACTGCAGGAGCCGGCCAGGCCGTACAGCAGAGCAAAGCAGCAGTAGTACACCACCTTCAATGCACTCAGGATTGGGTTTCTTGAGATGAAATCAGCATTGTTGAATCTGAAATATAAAGACGAAGATGAAAGGTAAGGTTTTTGTTTTTTTTGGGCAAGAGTAATCACACAACAGAACATTTACAGGTCAAGATTGGATTAGCCTCAAATGCCTGGGACGCTTTCATACAGCACAACTGAATAGCTTAGGGCAAACCTAGTAACACACTCCACACTGAACACATCGTGTAGGTAGCAATTCTCTGTTTTCATTTTACAGAAAGGCTGGATGATTTTTTTTCAATTACTCTTTCTGTCCATGAGTACCACTCAAATTACAGGTAGCAATGAAATAAACTACTAACTCTTTTATGCTACGTCCACACCTACACGGGTATTTGTGAAAACGCAGCTGTTCCGTCCACAAGTAAACAGCGTTTCGAATCACTGAAAACTGCGATTTTTTTAAAACTCCTTTTTTGCGTTTAGTGTGGACGAGGAATACAGAGTTCCTCACGCAACGTCAAAGGTATGTACCTTTTTTCACGTCACGCTGTGCGCCACGTTATTGCTTACATGAGATGAATTGCAGAATGGCAGATAGAGACAAAATGTTAATCTGACTATCTGCAGGTTTTACACGCTTACATACACACACAGTTACTGTCCCTCCATTTAGAAAGGCAGAGGCGTCACGGTGTGATTATTTTACGTGTAGTTGTTTTTAGTTCCTGTGTAATAATATTCAACATTGCTATCAATACACTTCTCAAAAAGTGCCTCTCTGTGCAAAATGGGTTTAAAAACATAAACAGCTGTGGGATACTGTTTGAACCGGGGGAACAAATCGTGGCAGGATCAGCCTGATATTATTTGTATCCCACTGTAACTTTACTGTATAAAGAGCTAACATCTCCAAAATGTCAGGAGTAGTTAGTCATTACAACAAGTGTTTGTGAACTAAAAATCAAGAATGTGGGATACTGTTTGTCCGTGATTTGAACAGCCCAGCGCTGCTCCCGACGAAGGGAAAACCAATTCTGCAGGGGAGACCTACCTCGGCACTTGTGCAGGTGAAACCAAAGGGAAGATATGCTTCACCATATTTTCTAGTCTTTGGCTTAGAATGAAGTTGGTTTGGAAACATATTCAGCGATGCTTCATCTCCTGCTTTGCTTTGTGTGGGCGCCCCGTGCTAGCAGTGTCCAAGCTTTTCGTTTCCCCCCCTTTTCATCCGCAACCCCCCTGAATGGCGCCCCCACATTTGGGAAGGTCTGGTAATATAAATGGAGCTGTGTCTAAATGCACTTTTACCTTGGGTTCCTTTCTCTGACCACAGACAGCATGTCGGTGCTGACAGTGGGATAGTGAACGTAGCTTGCCACTTTACAGCCTCCCAGGTAGCGGAAGATTGGCAAGGTGAAGGCGTAGCCCATCGAGTCCACATACAGGTCAGGAACGAAGGCCGTCAGTGCTCCCACCCTAAAACACACACACACACACACACACACACACACACACACGACACACACACACACACACACACACACACACACACACTGCGTTTCCAGTACAACAGTTGCTGATCCCACAGAAAAGAATAAATTCAGTAAAATTAAAAACATATGATCCACAGCACTGGATCACATCTATATGAGGGAATCACATACACATCATGTGTTTCATGTTTGCAGAAACGTTAGCAAAATAGGGTGGAGACTACAATGAAAGCAAATGTTAGAAATATACATCATCTTGTTCCCATATATTAAATCAAAGAAAAAAAAAATCTTACTGTAATATAAATAAGTACTTGAATTTATTTAGTCTCTCCATTTTAGCCCAGATCTTACCCAGGAACATTGAGCCTGCGCTCTGACCCAGCAGGGTGAAGTGAGGGTAAGAGCTGGCCTCCACGAGTACACGGTGACGCAGGAAGACAAAGGTGACTGATCGAGGCAGCGTGATGTTGAATCGCTGCCGGGCTCCCTCCAGAATCTGCTCACCCGTCACTCCCTGGTCACCCGTATAAACCACAAAGGAGATGCCGGGATATCTGGGATAAAGGCAGAAACTCTACATTAGTGTTTAAACTTAGGGTTTATCTCTGTGGTCTGAGGGTCAGCTTATGTTTTTAAAAGCAGTCACTTGTACTATACTATTTGCTAGAGAGCAAAGAAGCTGATCTAATGGTCTCACTAGATGGTCTGTGGGTCTTGGAGACAATAGTAGAGGTAGTTTCAACCAAACATAGATGTGAAATCAAGGACAGAGCTGGAAGAGAAGTGACTTCCTCGCCAACCTACAAACAACAACAAACATGAAACATACTTTCCCTTAAAATTATTTTTAAATATTTTACCGGTGCATGAGGGCCCTCAGGGAGCACCAGAGGACCCGCTCCCCGCCTCCTCCCGCGTTACAGTAGGGGTGGAAGAAAGCCACCGCCGGGCCATCATCCTGAGCCCGACGGGCCTTGCGGCGCCCCTGCAGCCACATGCGGACCCCCAAAAGGAGCAGAAGGAGGACGAGGGTCAGGATCAGGCTCAGGTAGAGGCATGGCACCAGCAGCGACCACAGCAGCCTGCGGAGGGACGGAAAAAAGAGGACTGGCAATGTGTGACACTAAAAACAAGCTCTACTCAAGATAATTATTAATCTGTTACTATCGTTACCACCGGACAGGCGACAGTAAATCTGTTATTACTGTTGATTAGGCTAATGATAAGTCAGCTAGCTGCTAGTTAAGCTAAAGTTAGCTTGTCGCGTGTCTCAACAATACTTTTCCTGTTTGTTTGGGGGGTTTAGCACCAGCTCTTTGTACACCATTTTATCACTGAACTGCAAATAAAGCAACACATACCTCATTAAATCGCAAAAACACAGAGATAAGTGGTGGTGGTGGTTGTCGTGTCCCATTTTGACAACACAACTCCGTGACACTAGCGGAAGTAACTGTCAGCTGCCGGAGTTCACCGACTGTGATTGGTTCAGCCTTTGTTTACGTACACGTCATCGACACGTGACTTTCCTGAGTAGCAACGGAGGTCAGAGGAGGGGAGTTTGCGCGGGTATAATGAATGTACCATTAAACACTGGGTGGTGAACTTTGAGTTCATATTTTGGGAGTAAAGAGGGACTCGCTTCTCCCTGAGGGAAACTGTGAAGAGTGCCCGCAAACGAGAAACCATTAAAGTTGTCCTTCAAAGTAAAAGTCGCACCTGTTGGAAATTTGTTAGGTGCAGGAGTTAGGCACAACTTTTATTCTGAAGGCAAATATCATTTTCCTGTTTATGATACACTTCAAAGTTTCATTAAAGCTGGGAGAGCAGTCGGTAGAGCTGTGCGATACTGCAGATGTTAGAATCGATCCAATACCAAGTAACTACAGGGCTAGTATTGGCAATAACAATACCAATACTTTTAACTTAGAAAGGCAGCTTATGTAGACCAGATAAATATAAATATAAATCAGTATTTCTAAATTCTGAACACAATTTAATGACCACTAAATCACTGTGATTACTCATTCTACAGTTATTTCTACAATAATTTGTTAGATCAAAAGAGAGAATTTTTTTTTTTTTACTAGATGTTACAGCACACAAATTTCATAGTGTGTGTTTGATTTGTATTTTTTAATTTACCCCAAAAATTAATTATTTACAAAATTCAGTGGGCTATATATTGAACTTGATTTTAGAGTATTGATTGGAGTATCAATGCCAGCGGTGTAATTTCCAGGGGGGTAAGGGGGGTCATCTGGAATCATCTGGGAATTTACCCAAATTTATTTATTTATTTAGGCAGAGATTTAGAGACATTAAAGCTATTCTATAGTATAATGTATTATATATAATATTGATACTTTAACTTATCACTATTGCAAATAATATTTCTTACTCTTCTTACTGTTGTGGAACAACTGTGACCATGCTGTTTCCTCTGGGATTAACAAAATATTTCTGACTCTGATTCTGAACAGGCTAACTCAGCAACTCCAAAAGGTGCGAAAGAGCACAGAAGACAGCTAAAGGGGATGATTGGAGAATTTCTCCCTTGATTAAGAACAAAACCTTCAAACAAGCAGACAGAGAAGCAGTAAAGGCCTGCCAGAGCATCTCAAGGGAGGAAACACAGATTTGATTGGGTGTTGCATTCAAAACCAGGAGCGTCTTCCTGTGTCTGTAGAAAAAATATGAACCAATCTGGTGACAATCATACTGTATGATTATATAATGGATAATAGGTACCTGCTGTTGACACGGGAAACATGCTGTGTTTCTGTGTTTTGTTGCTTTGTGTGAAGGAATGTAATGCTTTCACTAATCTACTGCTTTAATGATTTCACATTTATCTTACATTATTATTATTGGAGGACCATAAAATTCACAGCGTTCTGCTGTAGGTGCTTCAGGACCATACAGTAGTAGAATCTCACACTGATGATCTCTCCCTATATGCTCCCAGTCATGCTTCTGACTTGTTCTGCTTCCTTCTGGCCACTGCAGACTTTTTCGTTTTCAGGATTCAAGCCAGAGATCTCAGTCTCATTACCAGTGATGCTCCTCCACACTGAACTAGGTCAGTTTGCAAAAGAAACCCATGTTTCCATGCTGCGCAAGTTTGAAGCCCACGAGTGCAGCTAAAATGAAAGTGGTCAAGAGATGCACAAGGAGCCAACCTGGAAAGGGAGATATCAAATTTAAATCAGGTATGGTTTTTGATATTTATAATCAGAGTCCTGGAAGTCGTACGATACTTGTTACCTTCCAGGTTTAGATCTTACATGAAAACAACCTGTGTATAAAATCTGACACTACTACAGGCTGAACAGAATGTCTTAAAGAGAAACCAGTGTCTTCACCTACAACTGTAGTATGTAGTATGAACTGTCAGTTGATTATGAATGCATATTAGTGTTTACCAGCTGGGTGTAGAGTACGTTCTGAATGTAGCAAAGAGTTGCTAATGTGATACTAACAGGCAATGGGATATTGTGCCTGAAAGTCCAATTTTTTCTAGCGAGGTCAGACCTGAGGCGACACAGGCTTCATAAAACTTGTTAGAAACACGAAGCGCCTCTACTGAAGAGGTTCAGTAGGCTTACTCTGTGAGACATTTCCAGGGGAATCCCAGTGTGATAGTGGTGATGAGATAAGAGGGAGCTTTTAAGTCAGATAAGGCAAATATAGACTATTAATCAAACACATATTGTTCATTTTACAGTATAAAGTGTTAATTTGGGGCACCGTGAACAAATTTGACTCCCTGGTGGGTGAAGTAGTCTGGGCCTACTTATGAAAGGTGCAGTATTCAAATCCATCAGAATATTAGTGCAAATACAACGTCATGATGTAAGCTGGAAGCACAAACAGCACAAAGGTTAGGACTATTCCTGGTTATGGACTATGAGCCTCTGTTGGTTCGCTGCATGTTTATCCAAGATCAGTCCATATTATATGATGCAAATTAGCCTTTTTTGATAAACATTTAGTAAATAGTACCCCAATTAACAAAACATGATTAATCAATAGTTTATGTTGGTGATTTTTCCTGTAGGTAAAATCTCTGGGGTCCGAGCCGAGCATCTTTGCAGTTATAATTTAGCAAAACAGCAACTTTAGTTAGTTACTAGCAACCGACACCTTCTCAGATCAGGATAACAGGAAGCGACACATTGCAATGACACTTGACTTTGAGTTTTTTGTTTTTTGGAGGAGTGGGGGTAGGGTGTTTGCAGTAGTTTGCAGTGGAAGCCCTCAGTGACTCTGTTTGTGAGAAGGGTGCAAATGTGGCCCGAGGGCTGCTCCCGGACGCGGGTGTAAACCTGCTGCCTGACGGATCCCCTCAAACCTGCCCCACTCACATTCAGAGGTGTCAAAGCACCTGCTGCCATGTAGGAGACAAAAAGCAATGTCGCTCATGCTTGAGTAGATTCAAAAATACCAGCTGTGTGCACCCCACAGTGATCAAAAACCAACATTTACTGTGCCCCTCCTGCACTGCAGCCTGTGAACAAGCAAAACCAGGTTGTACATTCATACAAATGCAAAAATTACTTGTGACTTAGGATCTGTAAATATGTGAAATTTCAAAGCCTTGCAGTTAATTTATGATTTATAAATGTATCTCATCTATTGAGTTCAAGAAATGAGCTCATTAAAACCTTTTTCTTTGCCTTCGTGTTGACACCAGCTGTTTCCTTGAGACAAGCAGCAGGTGGCACTAACTGTCCTGTCCAGTTTAGTTTCTCTGACATGAGAAAGGTCACAGTTTCTTTGTTGCTCCATATGGATCTGATGCTTTGGCTGATCTTCATTCCATGTATGAACTGAAAATGTGTATTAACCCCTTAGCAGTCCTATTAGTCCCCTAAACCATCCAATGTCCCGTGGGCGGTACGTCCGACTGCTAACAGTTTAATAAATGTGCATCTAAACACAAACAGCCTTTTCATAGCAGCTGTTCTGACATGTCAAGGCAGGAAAAGCTTCATCGCTTACTGGGACATTAAATAAAAGTGACTCATTAATGCTATTTATTTCATTGGTGTCTTCTCTGCTATGAAAGGGTAAAATAAAAATAAAGGTATGTTGAGAAAGAGGAACAGAACGTGCTCAGAGTTTAGACACAGATATTGCGCGGTGCACTTCCTGTTATTTACGCATCCAAGAGTCTACTTTAAAAAAATTACACATGGCTGCAGAAAATGCAGTTATTACAACACAATTTAACATTGATCATCTATCACTTCTTTCTTTTCTTCAACACCAGCCAGATGTTGACCTGACATCATTACCATGTGATGCTCCATTTTGGGTTGGATGTCACTGACTCACCAGATGACTTGAAATGATCCACTTAATGCTGCTCAGACCAGATTTGAGCAGCACTAAGTGATTCAGCAGTTTTGGTTTGAATTTAGACAACGACATTCGTTTTTTTTTTTTTTGGGGGGGGCCGCCCCGTGTAAAAGGAAGATTTATGTATGTGAGAATGTGCTCTGTTCCTCTTTTGTATTCCTCTGGTGACCACAGCCAACAGAAGGCCATTTCTTTTTTCAAGAGAGTTTTCCACTTGACAATTTGTCCATTGAAAAAAACGTATGTATTTATAACAGCAGCAGTCAAATCACAACAACAGGCGCTTTGTATTATAAGGTAAAGGTCTTACAATAATACAGAGAAAAACCCAACAATCATATGAACCCCTTTGAACAAGCATGTGGTGACAGTGGGAAGGAAAAAGACAAAAGACACACTGTGGAAGAGAACCAGAGGTTAATAATAACTAACTAATGGTTAAATAATTGAAGTGACTACCAATGAGAGTGCAGAATACCATTGATTGACCTATAACCAGGTAATAACATCTATCAAGGAAAGTAGTGCTGGTAACTAAATCAGATATAGTGCCCTTAAAGTTACTATGGCAATAAGCCAAACAGATAAGCTTCTGTAACAGTGTGGCCAGGCTTAGGGACCAGAACAACAGCAATTCTATCATTTTTATCACCAGAACATTATTAAAAGTTTGAGAAACATTAAAAATATGATTTAGTTAGCATTTACTATAGTCCTGAGTTGCTAAGAACCTAGCCTAGCAGAATAACACACTAAGGCTTAAAATGGCATGTTAGTTAAGTTATGCAAAAACACTTTAGTGGACATATTATGTACTCCAGTTCTGTTTGTAATTAGTCACATCTTAAAATAGATGGAAACAGTCAAGTGGTCACCAGGAGACCAGTGGGTGGCAGCATGTGGGCTCTTTGGAAAGTGTTTTTATAAGAACATCCCTCTATGGGCACAGCTACAAATAGCTACTACACGGCACTACTTTGCTTAAGTGACCCGTAGGAACAACCAGGATCAACCAGCTGTTTTCACAATTAGATAACAAACCACACATTCAGGGGTAACGCAGTCAGTGGGCTAGTGGAGTGATGAATCCATATTTTTAATATTTGGTTCAAACTATTACACAAATTATCTTGATGTATGCTCAATCATCCAGGTAAGTAAATCTCCAAAGGTTGATTCTGTTCATCTGGACGTGGCCTCCTTGACTCAGCGCTCAAACCAGCGTTCCTCCCTGTTCCTCCCCTCCCGCTGGTTTGAGCGCAGAGTCAAGGAGGCCATTTACATGAAAAGGGAAAGACCATCTCTGAATTGAGGAGGGGGCCTAAGGGTACATGTTTCGCCATCGTACAATGCTGTGATTGCAGCCATTCCCCAACTCTCTGTGAATGGTACTCATGGCCATTGATCAGTGGGCTTTGATCAGTGGTTGTTGATCAATGGTCATGAGAATTTGCATAATTATGATGAAGGAACTGACCTCCCAGCCCATTGTTCCTTCAGTGGGCTGGTTTCAGTCATTATGCAAATGTCACTGTTTATAAGATTGGGGAAACCTGCAGTCAGCTGAGACTGAAGAAGTCACTGGATGAGTGACGAAACGTTTCTCCCACAAAATGCTACATCCAGATGAACAGAATCAACCTTTGGAGATTACACAAATTACTTAGTAGCTTACCTATGAGTTTTCAGGCTTTGCTGAAGAATAAAGGTGGCCATGCCAAATATGGACTTTCAGGTAGTTACAAGGATACAATTGCACGTTTCCATAAATCACTGCATCTATTTTCCCTTTTATAAAAAAGTGAGGGGTGGCTCAAGACTTTTGCACAGTACTGTATAATGTCGTGAAAAAGAGAGCTTTCAGAGGACTCTGAGCAATCCTGTGAAAAACAAAGTGCACTAAGTACAATAATTAGAAGTAATCTTTTCTCTATGACTTGTTGGTATCTCATATTATTGTGGAGTCATTTTGGTCCATTTTCTTTGTAATGTTGTTTCACTTTGTTGAAGTTTGAGGTTTTTTGTCTGCGCACTGCTCTCTTGAGTTTCTACCACAAGATTTCAGTCAGACTGAGGTCTGGACTTTGACTCCGCCATTACACAAGCTCAATTCCTTTCTTTTTCAGCCATTCTATTGTAGATTTGATGGGTGTGCTTGGGATCATTAGAGATCAGATAGATGGTCACACATTTGACTCTCGAATAGTTCGCGGTGACTCAGTGACACCAATGTGCCCAGGTCCTGTGACCAAATCATGACCCCTCCACCACCGTGTTTGACAGCTGGTATGAGGTGTTTGTCCTCCGTGCATGGCTCTCTGTAACTCCAGCTCTCTGTTAGTAGTCTTTCTCTACTTTTTGTCTTTACCTGCCTCTCAGCTTCCCTCCTTGCTTTATCTAACAACAACAACAACAACACTAACAACCACAATTATATCCAAATAAAAATGAAACTGCAGATTAAATAAGTAGATACTAAATGATATAAGGTGACGGAGAAAAACTACTTGCCCACATTTCTTCAGTATTGATTCATCTATTGAATTTGTTTCTTTTAACTAACACCTTCTTTTTGATGTCACAATGTTTTAAATGATACCACTGGAGTCCTGCGACACCTAAACGCCCACGGCGACTGCTCAAAAACTGTAAAAGAAGCTTCAAACCTTTAGCGGTGGGGGGTCACCTTGACTTGTAGCCACCGCGCATTGCCATATAAAGACAAAAAACGCCTTTCATTCCTGTTTCTAGTTTCAAGTGTTGCATGTCACTTCCTTCCTCTTAGATTTGAATAGATGCGTCGTTGCCCTGCTTTCGGTCCCAACTCAGTGCGCTGTCTGAAAAGCAGTGAGCGGCACAGCAGCCAGAAGAACCGACTGAGGACGAAAGAGATAAAGACGGACGACAAGTGTAACCCTCCGAGCCCAGAGATCAGCTTCCTCACTACGTCTCTCAGGTAAAGAAGGTAGAGGGCAGGTGGCTTCTAATCCACGTAGGTATTTCCTGAAGGCGTAACTGCAGGGTGAGAGAAAGACTCAGATTTTTCTTTTTAATATTTAATAGATATTAAATATTAAAAGATAGAGAGAGAGAGCAAGAAAGACCGAGAGATAAAGGACATCTCTGCAGGACATCTTTGTAATGATGTATTATTGCATATATAGCTGCACAGCCATTGATTTTAGTACTGAAGCTGGATCTTTCTTGACTGCAGCTCAGTTTTGCTGCTGTATTCATTAAAGCCTGCCCTGCTTTAGAAACCAACAGCACAAAACTCCAAACCTTGTTTGCTCCAAACCTAAACGCCTTGTTTACAGCGTGCATGTTGCCTTTAATCATTTAACACCTGCCATACATAAATTAAACAATAAGAGCAGTTAGAAGCAGAGTGAGGCCTGCATGGGGGAGAGGAACAGTGCAGAGAGCTGAAAAAGGAAGTTTGCGGTTTTCAAACTTCAGCTGCAAAAAAATCCCTTTAAGGTAGCAATGGGTGGGCAGAAATATAGAGATCATCTCAGGACAAGCGATTAATACTTTATGATTGGAGAAGATGCTAAGCTGTGGATACAGTTAACTCAGAGCTGCTTGGACGATGCGCACTAAGAGATGAAATCGGGGCCATGATGCTTAGAGACGGCCCTCTTTCTTTGTGCTTTTTGCAGCTTTTTAAAGTACTTGTACTCATGTTTACCAAATAATAATACTTCTGCTACACTACTTTGCTATTTGATTTTACTTGTCAATCATGCAATATTCTGATGAAACAGGATGCTTGCCAACAGATGAAGTAACACGTGCACATTCAGTGCAGGAAATTGTTGACGCTTGCTAGTGTTGCATGTTTTAGATCGTGCCGCTGCAGGCCATTAAGAGGTCGAATGGAAATGAGGAGAAACATAGGTGTAAAAGCGTTTCCTGTGGTGTGAGGCTTTGTTAAACAAATGACAGCATGCACAAAGCATGGGATGTGCGATGCTGTGGTGAGGAAACATACCACCCTCGCTTTAACACACGGAACACACTAAAATGACCTGTTTGCATCACATTTTCCCCCCACGCTTTTCTCTGTAATGACGCCAGCTCACCATAGCAGCGTGCAGAGCTTTGGTGGCCTGTTCTCCGATTATTTTCAAAGTGGAAGGTGGAAATCTTTACAGTTAGATTGTTTTAATATCAGGTGGCACAGTGGTGCAGGGTCACCTCACAGCAGAAGAACTGGTACAAATCCCAGCTGGGGCCTCTCAGCGTGGAGCTTGCACGTTCTCCTCATGTCTGCGTGGGTTCGTTTTGGGTTCAGAGACGTGCATATTGGGGTGTAGGTGTGAATGTGAGCGTGGTTGTCTGATTGCTTCTGACAGGCTGACAGGCTGATGACTTGGCTAGTGCATGCCCCGCCTCTCGCTGGGGACATATTTAGTAATCCTAAATCATCAAAGCTTCAGCAACACTTCACTATTTTAACTATGTTAGAAATTACACTAAGAGATTTCAGACACAACATTCATGTGTAAGTAACTTTAGATTTTAATGTTTTTGTTGTTGTTGTTTTATTATAAATGCTGTTTAGTCCAGGTGTTAGCCAGAGTCAAGATACAAAGCAGTGCTGGGAAAAGGTGAAATACACACAGACTCATGACCCATGTACATGAGAAAGTTAAACTGTGTGAACCGTAAACCCTGTTTTTAAGGCGGTTAAAGTTTTCAGAAGGAAAACAATATTAGCAACAAAAGGAGAACTCATGCATGCAGATGCTAAATCAGTCAGAAATAGTAGATCTAAAAACTCTCTAAAAATAAAACTGTGAAAAGAAACTGGAACTTTTTGCCACAGAGATAGTTTGAGGCAGATCATGGAAGAGCATCAGTGCAGAAGAGCTCAGCGACACTTTGCACCATAAAGGCCAGACTGAGTCATTTCATTTCCATGACCCATTGCAAGACTTTTAGCACATTAAAAGTGTTAAGACCCGTACTTTTGCTGAGCTGAGTTTCATTTCTGCTTCTGACTTCTGGCTGCTGTCTAACAGGCCGCTTGATTTTCAGTGGCTCAAAGCTATTTCTCGTACCTAAAAGATATGAAAAGCTTACATGTGTGCACATGGTGAATTTGGCTCCAAAATCAAAATAAGAGTGCCAGAGCAGACATACTAGCAGCAGCTAATGTTTGCCAGTGGTTGAGTCTTGCGTTTGTCATTCACCCATGCTCGAAAAAAAGAAAAAGAATCTGCCCAAATTTAATAGTATAAATAATCTAACAGTATAAAGCCCTTATAAGGCCCTTTTTGGGTGCTTGTGGCACATTTATCCAACTATGTTGTTTATCTTTGTATATCTTAGACTGTACTATTTTTTATCCTTTATCATGCTGCTGTAACATCTATGTAAGTATCTATAGATCTATCTATTGCTGACTTCAGGCTGTGTTTATTGCTAACTAATTTAATTACATGTAAGTTTCCCAAATAATTTAGTTACACAAGTAAATGTGAAATGTTACATTTAATGGAATCTGCCCAAATGAAATTTACTTGATTGGTACAAATGCAGTTTACACCAGGCACATTTTCCTTAATCATGACTTATTTGAATAAATTAACCTTATATTTCAGTTGCATTGTTCTTATATTTATTGTTTCATGTTCATTGCGGGCGAGGAATCTTTTTATTAGTGTATCTGAGTGCCTTGCTTCCAAGTCCAAAGGGCTGCTGCAGAAAGGAGCTAATCATCTCCTACACCTATTCTCACTCCTTACAAACAATTAAACAAAACCCAGTCCGGCCCTCCATGAAGGACATTTCACTGTTGCCCACTTGAGGCTGAGAAACATTTACTGTAACCTGCACAGTTCAATCCAAACGATTCATACATCTGTAACCTGTCATCTCTATGGATCTGATCCACAAATGTGCATCATTAAGTCTTTCTTTATTTTTTTTCTTCACTTGTAGCTCAGTGGGGTTAGCTTTAGCGGTTTTAGCATTCATGGGGAAAAAGAAAATGAGAAGAAGTTTGGGTGTTTTTACACATTTACATATTCTGACTCATACCAATATTAGCTGCGTCTTTATTTATCCTAGCTTGGATAGATCACCTGAAATCAGCTAATTTTACTCTTTTTAAGGCAGCTTTCTTTTGATTGGCTGCCCCTCATTAACATTGGTATAACAGGTCATTTTACAACAGTCATTTTAAACAAAGTATTTCGTCATTACCTGACAGCTGTCTGCAATCAGTTACTTATCTTTCATCAGTATCCTTCAATTGCATAACATGGAAACGTAGGCTGAGACACTTCTCTTTATACTGCGACACCATCTAGTAAATCGATATGCATTTTACAGCAATTTGCCTTTTCTTATCATCCCTTACATCAGGTTGCTTTTCATCCAACAATTTTATTAATAAAGTCATCATTTTTTAAAGTCATCATCAAACCGTCTTCCCTGTCTGTTGTACCCCCGTTCCTACTTTTGTCTTAAATGTTACTTTGTGTTTCTCTTCACATTCGACTGCCAAAAAAGGATCTGAAGTCGACAAATGCTCGGAGTGAATCATCACAGACTGAAATATAACGTCCTGTGTGTCATGTGATTGGCAGCTACTCAGAACTGCTTCACTCTTCCTTATCTGCAGCTTTTTCCTTTCTAATAAGCAAAAAAGAAAACAGGTCATGAACACATGTGGTCATTGTCAACGTGACTGTTTGGCTGCAAAAATCGACAGCGCTCCAGTTAAATCGCGTTCTTTGAAAATGCAACGCATGATATTGCAAGGAGAATATAATGCAATGATTTCTGTTCATTTAGTCTCTGGGTTGCCTAAGGGACACTGGAAACATTAGGTTTACTCGGTGGCATAAATAGTACATGAATAAATAAATCTGTATCTAGAGTGTTAAACCAAAACTGGCAGAACAGTGAAATAAAGGACCTTCTGTCACATTACAGCATCAGAAGTAAATGTTACAAATAGTCAAAGTTTCCACACTTGCAGTCTGAAGTTTGGCACTGCTCTGCCTCATTTGCGATGTGACCTCAAACTTCCCCACTGAACTGAGATCATCGATCACATCTTCAGTTGCTCAGTTCCTCTCTGTGAATTTCAACTTTTTTGTGAGTAAAGAACATCTAAAGGAGTAAAACCTGACTGTGTGTTGTTGCGTCCAAGAAGCTGTTTTAGACAGAGGCTGAAAGGCTGAGGTTGATGGGCTCCCAGCAGTCCTCAGAACTAAAACTTCTACATCCAAGGAGCAAAATGTGCCTTCAGCAGCTGAGAGTCAGCTTACACATAAAACATCATTAGCTCTACTGCAGCATTTTTGCATGCAACAACATGGTGTGGGAGTTTCTGTTTGCTGATCTCTGTCTCCAGTTCCTGGTGGATGTTTGTCCCCAAATGAAAGCTAGACAGAGTTTGAACATGCCATCGATCCATCCATCTCTTGATCTCTTCATCAGCTCTCAAAAACTAAATAAATTAGTTTAATTCTTCTTAATTTAATCACTAGCTTAAATTGTGGTTCATCGTTTATCACAGATTCAAACAGGGTAACGTCGTCTTTGACTATAAATCAAATCAGTAATGATAACACCCAGAAATGTAAATTCTCAGACAGCTGCAGCTTTGGTTGCTGTGGTCTCTGAGCTAATTCTCTTTGGCTCTAAACTGCAATCATCTGAATTTTCTGTTACATCACAAATCTTTTAGCATAAGAACCTCTTTTGATGCCCAGTAGTAGGGGTGATGGCTCCGCCCACTGATTGCCTAGCAGCAGAGAAAATACCGTCAAAATGAGAAGACCCTAATCCATTTGATTTATGTCCAAACAACATAAACAGTCATCAAGCTAGACTAACAGAGATGCATAGAGCGATTCCTTGATTTACTGAAGCGATGGTAGCTGCTGCTAAACCAGTGGCTACACTCAGTACCTCAAACGATTCTCAGCGATTAAAAAGTACCACCCCATAGAGTGAGACTTGTTGTTGTTGCACAGCTTTGGGTAGACCCTTTATTTATTGTTAGAGGGACCGTGTTTCTAGAAATGTTCTTCAGAGACGTCCACACAGGAAGAGACCAGCAGTGTTGTGTTGACTGGAGACTGCAGGGTGTCAGGGATACAGGGTGAAACGAAAATAGGCCGTTTCCAAGTTCAGCTTCAAGGTGAGCAGCTGATGCAACCACCAATGAGAGCAAAGGATACTTTTGATTGACATATGATGAGGTGGTAATTACAAAACTGGAGGCTTGAATGTCGACTAGACAACCGCCATCTACAAATGCAGACGCAGCTTAATGTGAATGAAAAGATTCTGGTTACTAAACAGGGTTTTTGTGAACCAGAGCATCACTGTGCTGTTTCCTCTTTTGGCAAAGAATTTGTGTGTACTTGCGACTTGACTGTGGGTGGTTAAAGGTTACCTGGGGGACCTCAGAGTGCTCTGATCTTATTACACACGCAGCAGTAATGAACAGAGAGGCTTTTGTCTGTCAGGCAGGAAGTGAAGCACAAGCAGGAAGTTTTACACTGGCAGAAGTGAGAACTGAGCAGTTTGCTTCACAGTAGAAAATCAGGATACCATCTTTGAATTTCCTCTTTCTTTCCCCACCACATGGTCCCTGCTTACATGCTCCTCAGTGCTGACAGGCTTTGACTTTTAAATTTAAGGATGTCCTGTGTTTTTTCTCTTGTGCCAGTTTCAGGTTCCTCTACTGATTCACGCTTCAACATGGCCGCCCCACCGATCACTGCAGAGGAGCTGGAGGATCTTAGAGAAGCGTTCACTAAAATTGGTAAGATAGATCAGAATCAGAAAGACTTTATTTATCCCCAAGGTGCAATTAACAAACAACAGAGCAGCATAACGTTGAAGATAAGGACAATAAGAACAGGCAATAAGAGTGAAATAATAAATACACAGAATATACAGTATATACAGTTTTAAAATTAAAGTGACTAAAAGTCTGATGTTCAGAGGATCTCTGAAGGTGTGCTCAAAAGATGTAAGACTTTGACTCTTTGACTCTTTTAGTGTGTTTAAAATGTCCTGGGTGAGTGGGAAAAGTCAGACTTGGCCGTCTTTTGATAGTTCTTTCCTCTAATAGTATTTTTCTTTCTTCTCATGACAAAGATTTGATCATTCCAAATTTCATACAGTTACCATTCAAATAAATACAAATGCCATGTAAGGAAGAGATCCCTAAGAAGACACAGCAACAGGTTAAACTAATATCATTTTGAATATTTAAGTAAGGATGATGTGTAATCTCAGCAGCCTGTGCAGCCACAGAGATGAGAAGGAAGTTACACACCGGACATGAAGTTAGATAATGAAACAATACCTATGACTAATATTTCAGGCCGGACATTGTGTTAGAAAGTAGTGTGCAATCTGCGCCGTTAGCAGAGTGAATAGAGCAGAGTAGAGTAGCTTTGCATGATGAGTTTAGCTTCACTCCATCTTTCTTCTGATTGGTTGGAGTTGAAGAGGAGATGATTTGGGCGCACAGAAGCTCCACCCACCCGCTGTGTGCCTGAGATGACCATATTAAGGATATCCACCTGACATCATACAGAGCTGTGCCTGAGCCATTCAGAGCGGCTCACATGAGTTACTTTACTGTCTTCATTGTATGAGACTTTATAGGGAAAGTTTAATGGACCCTCTTTAAAGTTGTGCTTTCCCCTCCATCCTCCTCCAGATGTGGACAATGACGGCATTATCAGCAAGGATGAGCTTGATGCTGTCCTCAAGGCCGCCAACCTTTCACTGCCGGGCTACAGAGTCAGAGAGATGATCCAGGAGCTTAGCAAGAGCAGCGAAGAGCTCAACTTTGATAAGTTTACTGAAGTGAGTTTACTGTAGAATGATCAGACAAATACACAGTGCAGACATAGTGTGTTGATCACTCACTTCATGCATACTGCATAAATGATTATTTCTCACCTTTCTTTCTTGTTCCCATCTCCAGATTGTCCATGGACTAAAGAGTGCAGAGGTTGCAAAGACCTTCAAGAAAGCAATCACCAAGAAGGAGGGCATCTGTAATGTGGCAGGAACCTCAGAGCAGACTGGCACTCAGCACTCTTACTCAGGTCAGCACACACACAGTCGTGTTTTCATATCTTAGTAGGGCCATCAAATTGATATCACGCTTTCTCTCTAGCCGCTTACCCTAACCATCAAAAATGAGTGCCTAACCCTAACCCTTAGCCTAAACCTAACCATAACCTAACTGTAAGCCTGACACTAAAACCACATTTTGAGTCTCAAAAATGCCTTCAACCTTGTGGGGACAGGCATTTTGACTCCATAAGGTCTGTTGGTTCCCGTAAGCATAGTAACATTCTCATTTTTGGTCCCCACAAAGATATGGAAACACACACACACCCAAACCATCCGAATACATTAGACATTACTGGAGAGTTTTCATATCAATAGTTCACTTGATTTGATGCCAACCAAGCTTAAAAGTGTTTATGTAAACAATAAAACAAACCTATTATTCAATATGAGATGCTAACCTGTATGAATGAAACTCATCAGGATAAATGAGGCCACCGATAGAAAATTCAAATAGTCTGAGTCAGTAAAAAGTACATCTGTTGTTATATGTGTGCATTGTTGAACTTGCCTCAGGAAATCATCTGAATGAATCAGACACCAAAGTCTGACACACATATGTTTATAAAAAGAAACAAAAAAACCCAAACAATCAGTTTTGTTAATATTTTGCACGTGGTCGATGCAGATGATCATCCAGCTGCTCACTTTAATTTGCTTTTTTTGTTCTGCAGAGGAGGAAAAGGTAGCCTTTGTGAACTGGATCAATAAAGCTCTGGAGAAGGATCCAGACTGCAAACATGTTCTGCCCATGGATCCTAACACCAACGACCTGTTCACCGCCATGGGAGATGGGATCGTTCTCTGGTACGTTATCTTTCACAGGAACAACAGCTGACTTCCTGAAAACTTAAATCATGGTTTTACATACAGGGGTTGACCCAGTTTGCATAATTTTTACAGACGTGCTTGGGTTGGATATTACTTCAGTTTTAAATAGCTATAATAACTTTACTGGTTGGTTATAAACTGAAAATTTGAGCAAATTTAAAAGTTTAAATGAGAAATCCAACTCCAAAAAAGAAGACAACTGTGATGCTGTGTAATAATTTTTAGATCTCTTAAATGTACTGTACTTCTTTGCTGAGATATCTTAGCTTCAGGGACATTAAAAAAATGAAATGAAAGTAGCCTTCATCAGTTCTACTTTCGAATTGGGGAAAGAAAACAGTTCCGTTATCAATCTGGATGTTTTTCCTCTCTTGTTAGTAAAATGATCAACCTGTCTGTAGCCGACACCATCGATGAGAGAACAATCAACAAGAAAAAGCTCACACCCTTCACCATCCAGGTGAGACTCTCCTTGATTCTGGCAACGCTTTTCATCTCCTTTACCTACCACTGTGCACAATCAGCAGTCTAACAGAGTCTCTGTGCATGGGATATCTTACTGCTTGATCTAACAGGAGAACCTGAACCTGGCCCTGAACTCGGCATCAGCCATTGGCTGCCATGTGGTGAACATTGGAGCTGAGGACCTGAAAGAGGGCAGGCAGCACCTGGTCCTGGGTCTGCTGTGGCAGGTCATCAAGATCGGGCTGTTCGCTGACATTGAGCTCAGCAGGAATGAAGGTGCGTGTGTTTCTCATTTAGAATACAATGAAAGCTAAAAATAGACTAAAAAATGACCACAGATGTTAAAAAAATACTTTGGAAGTGATATTATTTACTTGCTGAGAATCAGATTCATGTATTCAAGACAAAAGTAAAACCAAAGCCACCAGCTACTTTTCAGTTGCTTACCAGATAATCTATACTCACTCCATGCACATGAGGATGTTTTTAATGAAAACACATGCGTGCAGCTCTGATCGCTCTGCTGCGGGATGGAGAGAGTCTTGAGGATCTGATGAAACTTTCCCCCGAGGAGCTGCTGTTGCGTTGGGCCAACTATCACCTGGAGGAGGCGGGCTGTGGCAAGATCAACAACTTCAACAACGACATCAAGGTGATCACACACACACACACACACACACACACACACACACACACACACACACACACACACACACATCTGGGCCTTGTGTATAATGCATAAGCAGTCTCAGGCCCAGAAACACAAGCTGGGTTTAAACAACATCAGCAAAAGTAAGTCTAACTCTGTGTTCTCAGAGTCCCGCAGACCAAACGGAGAAAAGAACTGGAGTAGCCGAGTTGTGATCACTTTTATTCTTAAACGAAAGTAAAATCAGCCAACATCAATTTTTCATCAATACCGTACTACAGACAGACTCACATTAAAGACCTTTTCTTCTCTACAGTGTGAAGTTTTTGTTTGGCTGCTAGAAGGTAACCTTTCCAAACTGTTTGTTCCAGGATTCGAAGGCGTACTACAACCTGCTGAACCAGGTGGCACCCAAAGGAGACGAAGAGGGAATTCCCCCCATTGCCGTTGACATGTCAGGACTCAGGGTAAGACACCCGAGCATGCATCTGATAGCCATAGTGACCATTTATAGGACTAGTTCTGATATGGTCTCCGAAAGAGACTCAGGCGCAGGCCAGGGTATTCCTTTAAGCGAAGAACAGTGCATTTATTCACAGTGAACACAATCACCAAGTGGCTATATACAACGTGCAGGGGAAACAGGTCCGGGTCGCCAGGGTCCGTGGGAAACAGGGTTAGGGGGAAGGGTGCTCCACACTTTCTGTACAAAAGCTCCTCCTCAGTCACTCCTCTCAGAATCCGGTTCCAAAAACGATCTAAACACAAAAGGTCGGGTTAGTGGGATAATAACAAAGGGCTTTCAAGATACAGGTTGGCAGGTACACAAGTTTAACTGACGCTGATAGCTCAGCGATCCAGCGAAGACTAGTGCAGACTCGCCATCTTACGTAGTGCAGTAATCAGCTGGGATCATCGGCCGGTGCGGTGATGAGAGCAGGTGTGTGGGCCAGCAGCGGGAGCCCGCAATGAGCGTCGCCGCGGCGAGAGAGAGCGAGAGGGCGAGCAAACAAACCACAAACATATTGCCTAATAGAGGGTCGACCAGCGGGGCACAGGGACCATGACAAGTTCCCACACATCAGTCAGTGTTACTGTCCCCTGATTGCTCATAAAGACTCAGAGGGGATCAGCAGGGCCCATATAAACAAAAACTGCTGCCTCATTTGCATATATTATTTATATTATGCTATTTTTCATTCTTTGTTCTACAAAAAATATCAGAACATATAAAATTCCTTGAAACCAAAGGCGACGTTCCAAATACGTAAAATACAAACTTTATTAATTAGTTTTATTGCCAAATTTAAAAAAAAAAGAACAGTTTAACTACATATGCGCAGACCTTTGTTGACTACAGACCTGATTCTTCCAAACATGCTTATTTTGAGTGCAGGAAACTCTGATTTGGTTCTCACATTCTAATGTCGGCCTTGCTGCTCGCTCTGCAGGAGAAAGACGACCTGAAGCGAGCGGAGCTCATGCTGGACCAGGCCGACCGGCTCGGGTGCAGACAGTTCGTTATGCCCACAGATGTCGTCCGCGGAAACCCTAAGCTCAACTTGGCTTTTGTTGCCAATCTGTTTAACAAATACCCGGCTCTGAAGAAGCCAGAGAACCAGGACATCGACTGGAGCTCCATCGAAGGTAATGTAAATGGTGAATGGTAAATGGACTGGTTCTTATATAGCGCTTTTCTACTCTTTCTGAGCACTCAAAGCGCTTAGCACTCAAAGCGGGCTTAATTCATATGTGAGAGATTCCCAACTTTCCCGATCTCTGTGCCCTAGTTTTCCTGCCATGGATGTTTAATAGCAGACTTTTTTTGTTTGTTTGTTTGTTTCCAGGTGAAACCAGAGAGGAGCGCACCTTCAGGAACTGGATGAACTCACTGGGAGTCAACCCTCGTGTCAACCATCTCTACGCGTAAGACACCTCACCGCTCTTCCTCTGTCCTTCTTTGACATGCAGCATGTTGAGAATATGAACACATTCTCCAGATTACAACAGCAAAGCAGCGTGATGTGTTTGTTTGTGCTGCAGAGACATCGACGACGCCTTGGTGATCTTCCAGCTGTACGAGAAGATCAAAGTACCAGTGGACTGGGACAGAGTCAACAAACCTCCCTACCCTAAACTGAGCAGCAACATGAAGAAGGTACAACAGCTCAACACAGTTCAAGTCACACACGATGGCTCTTTCTGTGTCAGTTCTTCAAAGGACTCTCATCTCACTGTTCAAGGGGAAAGACATCCATTTATGATGGATATGAAAAACCCCCAAAACATTTTCATTAAATTTGACACCATGCACCAAATCCACGTTGCCTTTTCTAGAAAGCTCAAATTTCCATTCATATTATATGCAAAATTTGCAATGATGTTCTCTGTTTGTGCGTTCCAGCTGGAGAACTGTAACTACGCCGTGGAGCTGGGAAAGAAGGAGGCCAAGTTCTCTCTGGTCGGCATTGCGGGTCAGGATCTGAACGAAGGGAATCGAACCCTCACCCTCGCTCTGCTCTGGCAGCTCATGAGGAGGTAAAACCTCACTTCACTCACCTCTCACATCTCTTTGGTCTCATCTTCTTGTTTTGATTGCTCTGATTTGTGAGGGCTGTTGTTCTAACCTGATATAAAATCAGCAGATATTTGAATGGGGGTTTGGCTGTTAAAGAAAGCGTGGTAATGCACTGAAGGGTGTATGGAACCAGAAACTATTTAACTTATAGTCTGCTTAGAAATGCCCCATTCAGGAATCTCTAAGCTACCTGTGTGTGCACCCAGGTACACCCTGAATATCTTGGAGGACCTTGGCGATGGGCAAAAGGTGATCGATGAGACCATCGTGTCCTGGGTCAACGACAACCTGACAAGGGCCGGAAAATCCACAATCTCCAGCTTTAAGGTAACACACCTCGACAGTATGGACATGGAAATCCTCCTTAGCCTCCAATTAAATGCTCCAGTGTCAAAGTTTTGATTACATCACTTCCTGTGCACAGATTTATCACGGCTTTAAAGGGAACCTATTCGACTTTTTTCCAGCTCCAGATCTTTATTGCTGAACTTCGCTAGAGTTGCTTTGTGGTTCAGAATAATCCAAGTTTATGTTACACTGGGCCTTGATGAAACTGCTTAACAGGTTATCCTCTGTGTGAAACAAGAACAAAAACCCAACAGGGAGTTTTTGGTTACACTCTGGATGGCAACCAGGCTCATAGCAGTGTAGTTTCACATCTGTAACACTAAACAATGAGAGATTTACATTAACTCTGCTGTTGTTGTTGGTTAGGACCGGTCCATCAGCACCAGCATGCCGGTTCTTGACCTGATTGATACCATCCAGCCTGGATCCATCCGGTACGACCTGCTGAAGACCGAAGACCTGACTGACGAGGAGAAACTCAACAACGCAAAGTACGTACAGCTCTTCTTACAGCTTCTTATCACTTAACAGTTCAGAAATGTCTCTGCATCGCCAGCAGCAGGAGATTTAATCCAACAATTACTGTGTCTTTAGGTACGCCATCTCCATGGCCAGGAAGATCGGCGCCCGGGTGTATGCGCTCCCCGAGGACTTGGTGGAAGTCAAGCCTAAGATGGTGATGACGGTGTTCGCCTGCCTCATGGCTCGTGGCCTGAGGGCCTAAAACCACAATCACTTCCTGTCTGTGAAGAGGGGACCTCTAAGGCTAGAAGCCAAAGGAAATGAGTTGCTAATGCAGAGGCTCCGCTCACAAGTTGTGGCTTTAGACTGTAACTTTTTAATGACCAGAAATATTGGATTTATGATGGCAATACGGCTGTGGGACACATTTTGTAACATCTGCTGGTGATTGATGTCTTTCACTCATGTTTCTCTTAAATGTACAATAGAAAACTGTTGTACTATTCAAACCCAAGAAGCTGAAATAATCCCAAGGGTCAAGTTAAACCTCACCCAAAGAGTTGCTTTAAAATCACACAGGTCACAGGTGTGACTTTAAATGAGTTTTTACATGAAAATATGAATATTAGAAAAAGGATCTGTACCAGTCTTGATTTTCAAAGTGTTTAAGTCAGCTACAAAGATTTCTACCTCCAGCAAATAAACTAAGGGGAAAAAGTTCAAAGTGTTTCACTGCAGACTTTTAGCTTCAGTGTCTGTTACAGTAGCTGATCCACAACTCACAGAAGAGGACAAGTAAACGGGTACAACCAGGAAACAAGCACAAAAATGGTCTGCTAAAAAAAGAAAGAAAGAAAGGTTTTGAAGGCAGCTGATTGGAGATTAAATGTCCATCTTTGTTGCTGTATTAATTTTCCACTTTTCCTCAATCATCTTTTAACTGCAAACATTAGCAAAAAAAAATTTTTTTCCACTAAGCCGGAGCATACATACAATCCACATTATATCACAGTTTTATTTTCTATGCAGAGCTGCAACATTTCCCATTTCATTGTTTAAATTTCTGTGAAACCACAAGTGATCAGTGTAACACAGCCATCTGATTACAAATCAAAATGTTTATATGTGATGTTTGCAAGCAATAAACCAACAACTTTTTTTTATTACTTGTTATTTTTCATCCTGACATTTAAGTGGGGTAATCACTAAGATTATATAGATTATATAGTGATAGTGATGGACACTGTGGGATGCACACCTGGCTCTCACTCAGAAAACAGTTTTGTTTTTCCCTGATCTCAGTGGAAAATGTTACAAGCTCCAACTGCCATTACCCTGACACACTAGATGCCAGTGTTAAGAGTTGCTGCTCACCTGGCCGCCCATTCTTCATTACATGACCCACTTTAACTCTTACCTTCATTGAGGCTTTCAGCACTTGTGTGAAATTAATAACTGGCGGTACAGCAATTCCCAAAAATGAACATAAGCAGTAGACCAGTGTGTGGTAAATGCTAAAGGAGAACTGCAGCGGTGGGATCAGCCAGCTGTTATCGTGGCTGCTGTTCAGATACATCAGTAAAAGTTGTTTTTAGCCTTCTTTGGCAGTTAGATTGACACCATGTTCACTCTTAGCTATAACTTAATATTTAACAGATATATTCTTTCTTAAAATGTAGAATATATTTAGAGTCTTTAAACTGTCTACAGGAAATACTGTGTCCGCCTGTATAAAAAAGATTCGAGTGTCACAGCCATTCAAGTACTCACCATGGCAGGCAGGCGGCACAGGGGGATGTGAGTGACAAGAGAAATGTAACAATCCAAAAATACAACTACACCGAGTCAAATAAACGATCTCTTTAATGAAACAAACTCAGGAGGTTTCATTTTTCAAAGGGGAGAGCACTGGGAAAAAAGGAAATGCTGCTGTCCTTCAGGCAGACCTGGACTGTAGAAGATGAGCATATAGAGAAATGACTCAAATTTGAACGACTTCATAACATATTTACAGTATTTCCTCTGAGCTGCATAGTCTTCTCCTTCTGTGATGTACAGGGACACTACGAGTGTGCATTAGAGCAAACCGTCCTCGTTTAGCCGCTGCTTCAGTCCCGCCCGTGTAGCACCTATGACGAGTATTATTTGGCAGGTTTGGCCTCGGTGGGGTTTTCTCCAGTGTCCAGAGTCTTGAGGAGGCGGAAGAGGCCGGCGGCCTCGCGGATGCGGCTGAACTCGATGCAGAAAGCCTGAACCTCGATGAAGAGGTCCTGAACATTGATAATCTTGTTCCGGATGAGCGACTGCAGGAAGACACAGACCAGACGGACCAGACGATTCTGGAAGAAAGAAAGTGTGATTAATACCTAATAACACCACACAAAGCATGGTCTCCAATTTACTGGAAAACACATTGAACCAGTTCAGAAGATTCTCATTCAGAGTGGGGTGAGCTGTGCGGTACAGCCCTGTCAACAAGTCTGAGCTATAGTCTGTGTCCTCAAGTCATTCTACTGTTTTATTAGTCTGTTATTTAGTACTTATTAGCAGGGGTCTGTGTGTTCAACATACAGACTTTCTGCTCCAAAACTTGAGTTCTTTGTTCTTTTATGGATTTTTTTATTCAAGGATTATGATTAAATATGAAGAAGCATCACTATATTGAGTGTTGTACTCTACCTGCATGTATTTGTCTTTGATTTGCTCACAGGTGGAGATGCAGTTAGAGATGTAGAGGTGGATAAACTCAGGAGGCAAATCCACAGCTGTGGTCAACCTGCGGACAAAAAAAACCCCCCAAAGAGTGACATTTCCACTTTTGACAATGAAACTTTTAACACCTCTTAAAACAGACCCAGTTTAATCAGTCAGCTTCTGAATGAGTCATAGCGTGAGCCGAGTTTAGTTTAGAGACTAGAACTGGGCTTACTGACGAGAGGCCGCTTTACTCGAGTCACACATAGCGCAGATTAAAAAGTAACCAGTGACACAAACCCCACAAAACCTCGAAAATCTTTTGAAGACCGGATTAAAAAAAACAAACAAACAAAACTTTATTTTTAGTTTGACTTTTCAAACCTCAGCACACTGACATCAGTGTTCTGATCATTGTCCTGGCTTTGGTTGTTTTGTCTTTTTTTTTTTCAGATCACACATTTGGCCTTTTTCTGTAAGCAGCTCCACGGCTCTGTGCCCCACCTGTTGACGACCTCCATGGAGTGCAGCGACATGTCCATGTTGACCAGCACTGAGAAATATTCTGTGATCTGGCTGCTCTGCATCAGCTTTAGCAGCATCTCGATGGCCACCAGCGGGTTGTTCTCAACCAGGTCAGGCAGCTTCACCGGAGACAGACCGATGTGGTAAACCAGCTTCGGGTCCTTCTCCAGCTCAGCCAGCAGCTGCAGTGACAGAGCATGCAGGGAGTTACTGACAAGCAAAGTTTTACACGCTGCATTTCAAATACACTGAAGGAGGAAAAAACTACAAATGATAAATATATTACCTCTGATTATGTAATAATATTAAAAGTTTAAACCATTACTGGCTCCACATCTGGAAACAAAGATTTTATGCTTTCTCTTGTAAACCCTCTCTTGATAATTCAGGGTCAACGGGGTGCTGGAGCCTAACCCAGCTGTCCTGGGGTCAGAAGCGAGGTATGCTCTGGACAGATTGCTAGTTCACAGAGCTAATCCTCGGTAACAACAGACTGTATAATGAATCTCTCTGGGTCTGGGAGTGATGGTAAGACAAAAGAAGTTAAGTTTGGATGTGGTTAATTATAAATAATCACCATCTTGTATAAAGATGCATACTGTCCTCCAGTGTCTGGAGAAACAGAAATAAACTCCCACTATCAATCAGCTGTAAACTACCATTTTTATCCTCTGATTAATCCACATCATTCCATTTTATTGCTGTTGATTTCACATTCTGACTCTTTTCAAACCATGGTTCAATGTCTTGTCTTAATATATTTGTCTTGTGCTTTTCTCCTTTTGTGAAGTAGCAACTTTAACCCTGAAATTCCTCTCTGGGTTTATCTGGTTGCACTCCAAAGGCAGCTGGTGGCAGCACCATAGTTTCAGTTTAAATAGAATTGCAGTGCCTGACTTTAAGAGAAGCATTAAATGGCTGACCCACCTGTGATTGCTGCTGTGCAGACAGCGGGCTCTTGAAGGCCTTGGACATGATGCGTTTGATCTCCACGCCGGTGCTGTTCTTCACACACATGGAGCGATCCCACTGGATGCTGTGATCTGGCTCGGTGGGGTTCAGCCACGCCAGCTCGTCCTCACACACATGGAGAGGAGGCGGCGGCCGGATGAACTCAGGGCGGAAGTGACCTGAGGATTAAACAACGATATTGAAACACTTGTGATAATCCTGTTCCGTTTCAGACGTAGCTTTATTCATGGGTGGCGGTCTACTCTAGTAACCATGGCTACATGTGTGCCAGCTTTAAAAGGTGATCTCGTGTTCAGAGAGCCAAGCATTGTGTCTCAGGATATGAACAGCAATGAACTGTAATATTGGGACACCACGGCAGAGAGCTGAAGCTCTGATGCACACACTAGTGAAACTACTCAGGTTCTTGTGTGACCATGCTGCTTCATCTGACTTATGGATGAACATAAGTCAGATGTGCACTTGACAGCTGAAAACCCACAAAACTGCCAGCAAAGCAAAACGTTCACTTGTTTTTCATCTGTGATCTCCTAATTCACACAGCTCCTGACTTGTAAGCTAGAAGTGAATAACCAGCCGAACTTTTTTTTTAGTGATGAGACCCATGATGATAAGACATACTCTTTTCATGTTACACACACACACACACACACACACTGAGGTGACCTGCTTTTAATGTTCTTGGTTTTCTGCATAACAAAAGCCTTTTTGAAAAATGAACAAACAAATCATCAATAACACTTACTTTCCAGGGGAGGGCGTGGGCCTGTGACCAGAGACTCGATGATCTGGTTGGCCACAGAGCTGTCGAATCCTGAGTTGGATGAGTCTGGGTCTGGATCATTGAGAATGCTTGGGAAACTGGCCTTACTCTGAGTGGGCAACTCTGACTGACGCTCTAAACAACAAAGAGACAGAAACAGTGAATTAAAACATAAAAGAAACAAAGTGCAAAGTAAACAAAGTAATCTCTGCAAAGAGATTAAAGAAGAAAAAAAATTGCCTTTTAAAACAAACCAGTATAAACAAGTGACAGTTTTGACCAGTCACACCTAGTCTTTCAGTCTGGGTGAGTGGGTACTGACCTGCCAACGCTAGCTGCAACCCACTGATGTCTACAGACTGGGGCATGTTGCCAACATCCATGCAGGACACCTGTCTGGGTGTCTTTTTGAAGAGATCCCTGGGAGGTGCCAACATCAGTTGGGACAGGAAGAACTTCTCAGGTTGGGTGATGGGAGGCAGGAAGCCTGGACACCAAACACAGGAGACTTCATACACTTCATAATCCCTGATGCCCTCATTCATCGTGTTACACAGTCACACTGAGACTGCCAGTGTAACCTAGTGTTGCACTGGCAGCAAGATCTGAGGGCAAATGTTTAACTGAACTGAACAAGTTTGTCTGAAATGAGAAACAGACTGCTTCTCATTTCAGACAAACAGATAGGGACAACATTACATAAGGCTGTGGTCCTTCAAAACACAATCATGTGCCACAGAGACATCACTCGTTTGTGTCTAGAGTATAAGATGCCAAAAATCTTGATTGGTCATCACTGTTACAACACGAAGACTCATACTCTTAATATATTAAAAAAAAAAAAAAAAAGCACAACCCTCAAATATTGAGTTTAGCTTCAGAGAAAACCTCAACTTTGTATCAAAGCTTATTCACTGCTGCTATATGTCCTGCTCGTTTAGGCCTGGTTGATTTCTTTCTCGGTGACATAAACAAAGTCAGGAAAAAGCGTTTTCACACGGAGACCTACCGGACAGCACCTTCTCCTGCTCCTCTCCGGCAGGTGCGGGGTTCAGCAGGTGCGCGAAAACAGCGGCGAAAGGGTTAGCGGCCAGTGGCTCGGTGCGGTACATCTCCCACAGCAGGTAGAGGGCGATGAGCCGCTGCGGGGAGCTGGGCAGTAGGTCCGGTTGCTGCAGAAGCATCACCAACACCGAGCCGACCCTGAAGTGCTCCGCTTTCCCGAAGTAATGATGAAAGTGAGTGGAGAGGCTTTCGAAGGAGTTGGTGCAAGCCTCTTCCGAGATGATGCTCAGTAGGTTGGACAGTTCCTTCGGAGCGAGTGTCATGGTTTCCTCAACTGAATCTTTTCTGCTTGGGCGGAACCGTTATAAGACTATTTTTTTGTTTGTTTAAATAGCTAATATAGCAAATACAGCATCCTCGCAACGAACCGGGTGCGTTTAATTCATATTTGACGAGCAAATCTGAAAAGCTACAGAATGAAAATGATCAAACGAGTTGTTAGCAAAAAGTTAGCTTAACTAGCATTGCGGCGCTAACTGACATGAAGCAGCATTTTCACAGTCGAATAATCCGCCCCACAAACTCCACTCTGCCCGGTGCTGAAACTGCATAACAGTCTTACAAAAACTAACAAAATATTAACCGATAGAAACATCCAAGTTTGTCCAGGTGTTTTCACGACTGTTGAGAGTCGGTGACCGACGTATTAGCAGTTTAAATTCACGACAGTACGTCGGTCATACCGAGCTGCATTACGGGTAATGTAGTTTCGTACAGTGGCGTTTCACTTCCCCCTTAAAATAAACTCGTTTAAGTAATCTATAGGAAAGCAGCAATTTTAGACTCGAAAAGCGTGAGGTGTCATCCAATAAAAGTCACTTTTAAAGCTACAGCTGACCATAAAATAGTGGTTTGACTAGATAAAGAGCTTCTTCCTTTACCGATCAGTCCTCGCGTTATCATTTCCGGCGTTTTGTCCTGTCGAAATAAAATGACCATTGTCGATGCACTCTTAAAAGTGTTCTTTCATTGCGGGTTTTTTTTTTTTAAACACCTTTAAGCAGGTTTGTATATATATCTATATCTATATCTATATCTATATCTATATCTATCATATTATATATATATATATATATCATATATATATATATATATATATATATATATATATATATATTATATATGATAAATACACAACAGTAGTACATGCTTATTGTTAAGACATTTATTTAGTATTTTCACTTAAAGAACATTGTGCTTTCAGTCATGTTCACTTTGGAAAGGAGAAGGCTTCTCCTGAGGCCTGTTCTTTCAGGTAGATCCCGAAGAATGAGATGGGAGAAATGAAATGAAAGCGATGGTCTAAAGAGAAACCAAAGGTCCTATAAGAAACTCAAAGGTGATGAAGTGCAATTCAGTAGGGTGCGTGTGCCAGAATTTTTCAGCTGATTGTAGGGTGTCTTACTTTCTCTTGTGGCCACGTTTAATGAAATTATTACTATCATAGGAGAGTCTTGCCAGGGGGGGGGGGGTTAATTTTAAAATATTTTGTGAATCTCAACCCAGACTTGTCCTGTTTAGAGGTCAATGTCTGCACTGAGGGCAATGAAACAGATTCTTGATTTTCTTTTCTTTCTTTTTTTAAAGGCCTTGGAGGAGCTGTCCATAACATTTCACAGTTCATCTCATTTTAGTCCACACTTTAAAGGGATATTGCAGGCTAAACAAAAACCAGAGTGAGCCAAAGTTTGCAGCAGCTCAAACGATTTGCTGTCTACATTAAAGACATTCTGTCTGAAGGCTGGCGACCGTTGTGTTCACATATGAACTTACACTAGGTTTTTTTTGTTTTTTTTACCTTTTCAAAGAGGGTTGTGTGCTGCTTCACACTACACCTTCTGTTCTTTTTGTGCTCCTACAGAGAAGTGTGTAAATTTCTGATGATTTGTATTCATTTTAATTTGGACAACACTTTGCACTTAAACTTGAAAGTACATGGATATATGAATAAATACAATTATTGTTATCTGAAAATGTCAGCTTGGTATATAGGTATTAAAATAATTATTTGCAGCTACACAAGAGAGAATCTTTACCTTAAGAGCATCAAGAAAAAAAAACTTTTTTTTCCTTCAACTCAAACATCTATAGGGGAAAACTGTTTCTCATCCTATTTGTTGTTTAATTTGGCATACTCTGGTTTCTGTGGTAAAACACCTCTTAAGTTACACTGTACATTAAGGACACACTGTTTTCAGGTCCAAAGTCACTTCAGTCAACAAGGGAACATTTGGTTCTTACTGGTTCTCACACACACGTGCACACAACTCTTCACACACACATATGGCACAAAAATATCCACCTTTTTCTGAGAGTCGGTCTTACGTCCAAGCACACAGGGCTTCAGTTAAAGGGCTATTACAAGCAAAAACTGCACAGAAACATCACAACCTCCAGCCGGTCAAACAGACATCATAAAGCAAGCTGGTGAAACTACAGGAAAAGAAAAAAGAAAAAACAGAATATGGCGAATAAAAATGTCTATTATATATCAGGCATGCAAGCAAACACACTGTAAACTTAAACAACAACAAACAAAAAAAAACAAAACAAAACTGATAACAGCTCCAGAATCTCCTCCTGGCGATTAGATCAGGTCCACTTTACTACACGACAACAAACCCACGATGAGGTCGGACACAGGAGAGCTTAGTTCTGCTGTCTGGTCTGACCTTGGCGATTGATCAGATCTCTTGTGGATTAGATAAAATGTTAGTTTAGTTACACACATACATTTATATCAGCCAGAACTGCCTTTGCAGCTTCATTCAACACAGAACTAACAAGAAAACTTCAGCTACTGGAAAACACACAGTTCCACTTGCAGACGTCACATCACAGCAGGATGTGGTGTGACGTTAAAGGAACTTTCTATGAGGACAGAAGCTCAGTTTTCACTGAATACTGTCCATGAAGAGAGCAGGATGGCATCCAATCAACTTGCAAAAAGGTCACTCACACAACTTCACTGAATTTAGTGTCACTGAAGATCTTTGTGCTGTTCGCTTTGTTTAACATAAAAACCTTTCTGACCTGTAGTGTTTTCTTTTATCGTTTCCTTCATCTCAAGTTTATCTCCAAGACTCCTCCCTCAGAGAACTCCTTCTTTCACCTCATAAGGCTCTTAGGATTGTTTTTTTTTTTTTTTTTGGAGATTGGCACCATCAAAAGTCACGCAGGATTAGCTTTAACAGTTCCACACTACAGTGTCCATTTGAATCAACATCACTGGCTTATGTCTAGATTTTCAGCTCTACTATTATAAGAATCACTCTGCTGTGATCATGTCTATGATTTATAACATTTAACCACACTTACATACTAAATGGTTTCACATCTGTATGAGAAATGGAAAAAAGTTCCACACAACATGTGTTGCAAGAGAACAAATTTCTTATGTCAACATCTTAAAATCAATTTCTTGTGATTAAAAAAATCAAATCAAATGTGTCCTACTCATGTCTTGATCTTCTGGGTGCAGTCATTTCTTTTGATTAGTAGGACTTAGATTATTAGGACAATTATCACTTCTGCAGCATACACACATTTGTATGACCGAGACACACCCTGAATGTGTGGCAACACCTGTACCATCAGGTTAAACGTTCTTTTCTAAAATGTGTGTAGTCATTCTTCAGAGAAACAGAGCTGTTGTGTGGCTGGAAAGCACCGCATTTCATAATTTCTTTGAATTACACGGGGTTGAAAAGAAGATACCCAAAGAACTTTACTGACTTTTTACTTGCAGGTAGACAGGTCTCAGGTGTTTTTAAATGAATATCTCACACCTGAAACCCCTCTTAGTCCTAAAGCACTAAGGTAAAGCCTGTTATTGATTAAGTGGTTGTTTTGTTTTCACAAGCTCTGACTTTCTTGTGACCAATTAGTGTGAATTTAAGGAGACAAATGGCAACGTGGAACAGGGTCACATTTTCCCTTCTAGTTCTTGACTGCAGCTGTGATTACAGACACGTTTGGCTCAGTCAGCGTAGTGCATGATGGACTCTACGTAGTTTCCAGGGAAGAGACCGGTGGTCGAGTTCATCACTCCTTCAAACCACCCGTCCTCGTTCTTCTTGATGACGTATATGATCGCTCCTTCTTGGAACGACAGCTCGTCCTCCTTGTCGGCCATGTAGTCATAGATGGCCACCACTGGAGGGCGACAAACACACCAAAATATGATTACTAAACAGCAGAAGGTTCAGTCATTTCACCAGAAGCAGTGCAGTAAATGTAATTGCATGCATTTCAGTTTTTACGCACAAATGGAAACTAAAAAACTGCTCACCCCTGTGACTAATGCAACAACTAATCCAATAATATCCAAAGCAATTAATGAGTATAAAAGACATCAATGCCTGACTTAAGAATTTTGGGGGAACTTTGGGAATTAGGTTTTCCGGGTAGACAACCTTAAATCCAAGTTGTGTTATTCTACCCGGAGACACAGTTTAAGGCTACATATATGAGCAACTAATTCAAGGAACACTGATGGAGTGATCTAACACAACCTCATAAACAATGCAAACTGCAAGTACTTTGTTGCCTCTGTGTATTTCTGTGGTGTACCTTTCTCTAAGTAGTTCCTGGGGGCCCACGGTGGGTCTTCTTCAGCATACGGGTCGTTATACTCCACTACTGCTGAGTCCTCCTCTTCATGCCCATCCTCAGCTGGCTGAGGAGTGGGCAGGGCCTCCTCGTGCGCTACTTGGTTCTCAGTGGCAGGCTGCGAAGGAGGGGGGGCGTCTGAAACTGGAGGTTGGGGATACTTTATACAAGCTGAACTGAATCTGGGCTTAAAAGCTGATGATGTCATCCGTTTTGACACACAGATGTTCAAAAGAAAAATGATGTGCAGAAACATTTCTCTGATAAATTACTGAAAAAGAATCCAGATTAATACTCACTGGACTCCTGAACTCGAGCTACAAACCCCATCAGAGGAAGCTGAGGGGTGAACTGGAGCAGGGAGGGGGGCGGGGGAGAGGCTGCAAGCACAAAAGACAAAACTTTTACCAAACTTTCTCAATGTGGGAGTGGAGTGACTGGTGGCTGCTTTTATACTGCATACCTGGGCTCTGGTTGTAGTAGGGACCGCCATTGACCTGATTCTGGGTTGTAATTGGCTGACCGGTCACCGATGGGGGGCGGCGGTAAGGCAGTGACCCCCCCACCTGTGGGGTTTGCTGTCGAGGCTGAGGCCGGTTCATACTGTAGAACTGAGGGACGATAGGGCCTGACCAGCAAAGAGGGGCAACGTTATAAACTCATATTTTCTTAATCAATCAATCAGTGATTCAATTCCATTTTAATTTTCTGTGTTAAACATGAAGGAAAGAGTTAAAGATTAGCTCCCCGGGGTGGGGATAAAATCCACAGAAACAGAGAGAAAAAAGGAGGACTTGGTGATGTTTGGAGAGCAGAGGTGTCCCTGAAAACTCACCTTCAGTGGGTGATGAAGAAGAGGAGGAGGAGGAAAGTGGAGGGGGAGGGGCAGGGGGAAGCAGCTCCGATTGGACTTCGGATGTGCTTGGGGAAGATTTAGAGGGGGAGGAGGTGCCGGCGTTTGGCGCATTCGCTTGCGAGTTTGCTTGGGAAGGTGAGTTGGCATGTTGAGAAGGTGAGCTCGGCGGCAGAGGTGCGTTGGGTTGTGTTAAGGTTGTGGTGGAGGAGGAGGAGGAGAAAGAGGAAGGAGTTGGGGACGGGGAAGGGGAAGAGTTAGGGGCGGTAGAGGATGAGCTAGCAGGTCCGGCAGTCGGGGAAACTTCAGGCAGAAGAAAAGGAAGGATGGAAAGGAGGAAGGAGTTAGGAAATAAGGTTAGAGGAGGGAGTGAGTGACAAAGCACAAACAGCAGGGGGAGCTGAATTTCAAGCGCAGAAATTACACACAAAAATTAAGCTGTTTATATAGTTTATAACTTTAGAAGGATTTTAAAATATAAAATCTTAATAGTACAAAGAGTCCAGTTAGAATTGGAGGAATGGTGGGCAGGTGTGTAGCACAGATGTGTATATCTCTGTGTGTTACCCGGGAATGTGGAGGGTGGGGAGGGTGTGGGCACAGCGATGGGAATGCCCACGCTGCCGCTGCCGCTGTTCTCTCTACTGCTGCTCCGACTGCTGCTGCTGGGATGGCTGCCTCCACTGCTACCACTGCACACACACACACACACACACACACACACACACACACACACACACACACACACACACACACACACACAGAGTGGGGGAAGTCAGGGTCCTGCATAGGGATGTGTTCCACCTTGGATTCAGTTAGAAATGGGTAAAATACCAGAATTACTGAGCTGCAAGGCCAAGTAATCTCCTATCAAACCTTTATTTCATGACTCCTCTGATAAAAGCATTCAAGCTGAAAAAGCATTGAAATGAATGTCAAATGTCCCACCTCACCACCAGTACTAGGTTCTGTGACCAATAGGATAAGATTATCTAGCATGGAAACGAAACAGCAATTTCTCAAACAGGTCATAAAGCTCTTTGACTTGGCTCATGAAAGTCATAACCCCCCCCCACTAATTTTGGCTACACTTAAAGACAACCTATAAGGAGAGACTATAGCAAATGTACACCAAGTATGTCTTTAAAAATGTATTGGTGTAAACTGTGTGATAGGACATTGCTCTCTCTGTGTGGAAAGCCCTACAAACATTCAGGTTTCTGTTTAAGGTATAATTTCCATTATAAAATTAACACCCCAACTATCAGACCTATGAGCAAGCATTTGGCGACAGCGGGAAGGAAAAAAAAGACTCCCTTTTAACAGGAAGAAAGCTCTGGCTGAACCCGGCCCAGGGAGGGGCAGCCAAGTGACAAGTTGGGGGGTGAAGGCAAAGAGAAGAGACAGGACAAAAACCTCAGTATTACTGATGAATGGTTCCTGGGTCACAATTAAAATGACCAAAAGTCATATTACCAGGATTCTCAGGATTGAAGTTACATCCTATCAAAATGCTTCAACAATGCTGAAACAAAACAGTTTCAACTTTGAAATGAAATCAGCTTTTGATGAGAGAAAAAATTGACACTACACAGATAAAAAGGAGTTGAGCTGTCTCCTACACGATGGCAGCTGGGCACACATGGCCTGCAGCAAGCCTACATTTGGCTCAGCAGTGAATGCAGGAAACACATCGTCTAGATGAGTGATTTCCAAAGTCTGGCCTGTGATACGGTCACAAATGAGCCAGAAAGGAATAAAGGACAGGAATCATATTTACATTATTTATTTTTAGTCATTTTTCAATTACCATTTTTTACATAGTTTTTTTTGGTCTCTGTTCAGTTCCAAATCAGCTGTTGTGGGGCCAAAGCGTTACCTTAAATCTCAATAATTTACACTAAGCAGCTGCTTTTATTACTCTTAATTTTCCAGCCATTATAAATGCAAATAGCTAATATCAGCCCGCCAATAATAAAGGTCCAATATAGTTTCATATTCATATTATTTTTTCTACTTTATTCTTTCTTGCTTCCAGCCCCTCTTACACTACGGCGTCTGGCCTGGCAAGTCATTTACAACACGAACGCTAATAAAGCAGCAAACAGGAGTCACATGGCATCAGCCTCTAACTGGATGTTTTGTACACGCTCGTCTTTGCTAATAAGAATTAATGAACTGAAACAAAAGATTTGATATGAGCTGATTTCTCAGCCTCACAACCTGGAACTGGGTTTAATGAGCAGCAAGGCTGTTGAGTAATTCTGCTGTGAGTAACTTATTTTTTTGCTTTATAACATTGTTAATATCATGTTTACAAAAAAAAAAAAGACCTCTGAACTTGTAGACAAAGAAAACTTGATGTGTAGTATTTCACCGTTTTCCAAAATTACACAATCAACAAAAAAAACCAGCTCAATTTTTACACTCCAGAAAATGTAAACAATTAAAAAAAAAGTGGATATGAAACACTGACTGACTGCTTACTCAGTCATGATTTTTCAAAAGGCATAAAAAAGAGCAACAGATAAAAGCAAACAAATATTAAAGGCAAAGGCAGCAGGGGCAGAGGATGGCTCGCTGATGAAGATGAAAAGAAAAGTGCAAAGACAAGAAACAGCAGAGCAAACAGCAGCAGAATGAGAGAGAGCTAACATCATCACAGGAGCAATGAAACCATAAACACAGCACATGCAATCTGATCAGTTTTAGAGTGACTGAGTTGAAGGTGGTGACTGGATGGGAAGGACTTGAGAATAGTTTGAGGCAGAGCTATGATTGGACAAAACAGGGCTCTAAATAATCTATACTTTTGTTTATTCATTTTTAAAATGCTACATCAGCGCTGCACAATTACTGCAAAGGGTGCCTTTTAGAGCAACCACAGACAGCATAACAAGAACGTAAATTCTGGGTCTAAAAAAGTGAACCTGCATTCTTTTTACAGAGGGAAACTCTTGTGTTTGCAGAAAGCATACTGGTTGTACAGAAATCTACAAGAAAACCACCATACATCTCTATTGCTCTGTGGCTCAATGACTAGTTCATGATGAAACTCTTTTTGTAACATTTGTGACTTTTCCAAGTGTCAGAAAAGAGGATTATGTTCATTGGCTACGCACCTGTCAATCACGTTATTGGAAAGTTATTGGAAAGTGAGAGTCTGGTCCACCCCTTAACTGGTCATACTCTTTATCACATATGAAGAGTATGAAGAGTATAAAACACACAGATGGCTAAAATGCTCAGCTCAGAAATTTCATACCAGGAGCCTGAAAGGTAATGACATGGTGGCTACGTCCATCTTTTATGCTGTCTGTGAGATTAACATGTGAACACTGTCAAAGACTTAAACATTTATTTGCGAATGCAAAATTCAAAGCTCTGCTTTCAAAGTATTTGCCTCTCTCTCCCATCCAGGACACCGACAGCTACATAAACAGCAGAGGAGACAAAAGAAAACTACAAGCTGAAAATGAATGAAAGAATAAAATCAGTTAGTTGATGCTGTGAGGGTGTAAGCAGAAAGTTAGTTCTGTGTGTCCTCTGTGTTCTCTCAGCAGTAACACTAACACGTATGATTAGGTTAATAAAATAACTACATAAAATCCTTTTAGCAATGAACAGTGTATTTGAAATGAACCAAAACAAGCATGTACTCCCTGAGCGTGATTGCTGAGCAAATCCACAGAGGAAACACTGGACAGCAGCAGAGAAGCCAGAGCAGGTGAACGATTACAGAGGCCTAGAGGAACGTGACCACTTTTGTACAAGACTGTATTTCTGCAGTGCCGCATGAAATATGCATTTGTTTGTCAGTATCTGGAGCGACGTTTTATAGCAGATTTCATTAGATGTTCAGATTTAAACTTCTGAACTTAATCAAGACTTTTTAAAGGCCAATTCTTTGATTTTGTGGCTGTACGGCTATAGCTGTAGCGTGATATTGAAATCTTTCTCCCTGTATTTTATTTTGTTGATGAAGTTAAAAGCTGGGAATGTTTTCTGCAGGATACATTTTGTCTTGAACTGAAAAATGACTCTCCAGGTGTTCTGAAATATGTTTCGTCACCGTGCAAGCCAATTAGATCAGCTGTAAATGATCAAGAATGGAAGCATGAACTAAAACACACTGCGTGAGGATAAGAGAGAAAACAATCTCTCCTTTAGCTTTTTAAGCAGGGTGAAATGAAAAATATGTCTAAACAAAAAAAAACAACAACAAAAAATCCAGCAGTGATTTTAAAGTTTTATCAGAGATGCAAAAGAATTTCAGCAGGGAAAAGGAAAAGCTCTGAATCCCATTCTGGCAGGCCACGTTTACCCACTGACCCGGCTACCTGTATGTTCGGGGTCGATGGTTGAGGGTAGCGGTGCGGGCCGGACTTGGAAGCTGTCCCCCTGCCATATTGTTTCTGGTAGGGCTGGAGACATAATCATTGGGTACAACAGGGGGGCGCACAGGCTCCAGTGTCCTGTAGGGGGAGTTCTTCCTGTACATGCAAAACGTAAGGGTGAAGACAAGGTTAATGGGGAGACAAATTTGATCCTGGCGACAAAGGATCGCTCCTGTAAGTAACATTAAATAGCCACAAGCACACTTAAAGCATCAGTATTGATATGCAAGTACACCTTAATTCTGCAAGTGAGCTAGCTATAGCCTCCTTCCTGCTGTGGAACAAAAAAGAATAAAATCGGTAAAGGTCATGTTCAAAGGCCAGTGTGTATTTTTAGAGAAATAAAATTCCTCCCACGTCACAGAGCTGTATGTAGAGAATAAGGACGAGTGAACGCCAACAGAGGAAAACAAAAACTGACCAAAATCAGAGTGAAGCAATGGATCAGCACAATAAATGTCACTTACTGCATACACATAACACAAAGCAGGCACAGTGTCCACCTGGTTAACTCCTCCTCACGAATAATTACACAGTTACATCTAATATTTCAACAACCTATGAGTCATGTAATGCACCAGCAGTTATCATTGTAAGCAAAGAAAAAGACTGCATGATTTCCAAGCAGATTTACAGCCATTTATTTGGACTTTCTATTGGGGTTTCCCATTTATCCCATATATTCTGTCTGCATAGGATTCTGTTATTTCACCAAGTTTAAAGCGCGCAGTGTTAATCCAATCCGATTAACACTGGTGCTAAAGAAAGAACAGTCAAACTTAGACGGTGAAAACTCTCTGAATCGTCTGGGTTGTTATTTATGTGAGTGTGAGTCGTCAGAAGGCCTGTTGATTACAGCATTACGCCAGCTCACTGCTGTGATTTGTTCCTCGTCTCTCCACGCACGTTTGTGTTAGAGTGTGTGTGTGTTAGAGTGTGTGTGTGTACAGCCATTTGGCTTGTGCACCAAAGCTCCAGTCAACTCAAAGTTCCAGCCAAGTGCTGAGCTGCTTCTGCTCCCTCATCCTTAGGGAACGCAAACACTTTCTCATCTTATTTGTTGTCATACTGCACCAAATGTCAGACTTGTGGATGTTAGGTTTAAAAAGTAGAATTATTTAAATAACAGAGAACTAGACAGCTACCTATTCCTAACTTCTGTGTTGCTTATGAAATGAGACTGCAGTAGCGCAACATTGTAAGACTGTGTTGCATTACGGGTTGTTTGCAATCTTGTGATAATCTTTGGCTAGTCAGGGCTCTTTCAGCAGGGAAAAAATCCTGCCGTGCTGTTCAACATGGTACAACAGGTGGCTGATCAGCAGGTTACAGGAAATAGGAAGCAACGCAGCAGACAACACAGACTGAATGAGGCCACCTATCAGCCTACCTGCTGCACACAGACAATCAAAGTATTGCAATAAATATTGTAATAAGGTAATGCAGCAGCACGTAAGTTAGCTCCTCTAACTGGAGTCACTGACCTGGAGCTCTTAGGTTTGTTATTGCTGTTGGTGCCTTTTGGAGCATTTTCATGGAATTTACCCACCATTATCACTTAGTAACTGATTTGGACATTCCAAGAAGCTTGTGGTTCTCTTTTGGTGAATTCGACTTTACATGGATGTAGCTTCCAAAAGTGAAGCCAGTAAATACATAAATACAAACCTGCATCCCTTTTTTTGGCCACCAGCGGATGATACCTGTGGTTAGAAAAAGGCTAATGGTCCTATAGAAGTCCATGGAGAAATCAACCAAAAGAGGTTTAGAAAGTAGGATTATCCAGGAAATACTTATTGGTTAGCAACATGTGACTGACAACTCGTTAGCCAGGTAGTGTGTGGTTTCCTGGTAACATCCACACCTTGGTTGTCAAGTATCAAAATACCAAGAGGGTGACATCAGGTCAAGATGCTCATGTGAATCTCATAGTTGCTACAGCCGTCTTTTACACTGTCTCTGGCTGTATTCACAATGCTGCCTAGCGTTAGCTACTAATTAGCTAGTAAGCACTCCATCATTTTAATCCAAATACAAGAACTTCTGGCTCAGAAGTACCAGCATGGTGGAAGGTCCAAACTCTTATGCTAAAGCCTCAAAATGTTGGGTCAAAATTGACAGCCAACATAACAGTGGTTACATCCATCTTTTATATTGTCTATGGTATATAGACTTATGTGTATTGTGCTAGCTAATTCAGCACACCTAAGCAGCATGGAAAGTGATAGGAAGACAGCATCTGCGGACTGTTTAAGACCCAATATTTACTCAAGAAAGCTGGACCAAGAGAAAGTAAGACAACGGGAATAAATAAGGAATAAGGAATGAGAAAGTTAAAAAAAAAGAGAGGAAGGAGTGAAATCGAGATGAAGATAAGGAGAGAGAAAGAATGAGGGCTACAGCTGGGTGACCTAGATGTTTGAGGGGAGAGAACACAACAAGCTTTCACAACGCATGACGTTATTCCTCTGAGCACTGCATTTTACCGTGTGTGTGTGTGTGTGTGTCATTCCCTTCTGCCGGGTCAAATCTGTAATAAGCTTGCAGCAGGACGCTCCATCCTTCCACAAGACACAAACACACACAATCTGCAGCAGTTTCACACATGCACACGACTTATCTCAAAATCAGTTCAGAAAACAACACATCTGTGAGAGCAGATTTATCTTATCAGTCCATTTATATTGAAATTGGGATGCTGTGTAAAAACCACAAACAATCAGAAAGCAGCAATCTGAAAATTTCAAACCAATATTTTATCCACAACGGAGCATATGAAGGAGATTTTACCATTTCATGAAAAATATGGAATCACTAAATATGTCTCCAAACATTGGGGTGGGGGTGAGGGGGCATTAAAGGTATCATTTACTTTTCCAAGTTAGTGGCATTAGAAGGAAAAACAGGAGGAATATTTTCCAACTAATTCGGTTAATTGGCAACAGGTCAATAATATACTTGGGAATAAAAGACGGGCAGAGGTTAGTATTTCGAAATAATCTTCTTCAATGTAAAATTACAAAGACTTGAGTATTTCATCATTTACAGCAGCGGTCCCCAACCCCCGGGCCTCGGACCGGTACCGGTCCGTGAGTCGTTTGGTACCGGGCCGCGAGAGTTGAGGCTCAGGTGTGAAATGTATGGTTTTCAGGGTTTTTATCGGTTCTCAGTGTTATTTTGTTATCGTTTTTATCGTTAACTCTGTCTTCCTGGGTCTTTTCACGTGTGTTATGAATAAATCTTCTTTTTTCAGACAAGAATGGGACAACAGCTGGTCTCCTCAGTTCCCAGATGTTTACAGACTGTTGAGGTTGCTACACAATGAAAACAAGTAAACATGGTCCCATCCCAACTTTTTTCCAAAATGAGCTAATATTTTTCATGAAATAGAAAATGGTCACAGTTTAAACATCTGCTATGTTTTATATGTTCTACTGAGAAAAACAAATGGGGTTATGAGATTTGCAAATAAATGCATTCTGTTTTTGTTTACATTTTACGCATCGTCACAACTTTGTGGATACAAATCCAAAAATTGGATTTGTATCCCATGGAGGCCATACTACTCACACATTTAAGAAAAAAAATTGAGACAAATACTCAAGTTCCAATAAATACACAGAACATTCACTTATACTAAACCATGGAAGCACAAAGGATAAGACAAGGTGAATACTAGTAAGGGAAAGAAGATACACATGTGGGAGTGTTGGTGCTAGGCTGTGTACATACCCCAAGATGCCCTTGCCTGCCCTCGGAGGGCTGGGCGGTTTTTGTGTGGGAGGGTTGGACCGAGACAGACCCGCTCCAAGTTTCATGTTCGGCTGACCATTCACCTGTGAGAACAAACCGTGTTAATGCTCAGCGCTCAGCTCAGGCCTTTCACAGAGCCAACATATCAGTAGCTAGCCAAAACAACATCACCCCTGTGTAGCTCACCCCATTCTGCTGAAACAGCTTTAAAACATCAGGTCCTAGAGTCCACCTCTACCGTGTCCTATGATACTGGGTAGAATGATTTATAAGTCCTTTAAGACCTTCAGGACTCATTCGAACATGTTCCAACACTAGCTGTCACTTCACGGTTGGACAGCAGGCAGGCTGTGCACTAAATAATACATTTATGAAAGGCACAGAACTCATTAACCAGGCTGCTATGATTTTTATATGAGAACTTATTAAGCATTCAATAGATTTTTATGATCAGGTGAAAATTGGCATGAAGAAAGGGGGCTGAGTGTTAAGAGACAGAGGGAGGAAGAGGAAGCTGATTCTAGCATATTTTGCTGCTTGGTTTGTTGACCACTGCAGTAATAGCACAGTAGTCACTTTCTTAGATCATTACTGCATTTATTGCTTTTCTAATGGCATTTTCCACATTACACAATTTCCTTCATTTATCACACACACTTCTAATCTGTGTAGGTGTTTTGTGCATCCTTACCTTGAACCTCAGCAACCACTTAATATGCCAATGACAGCAAATAGAAGAGAAAAGAAGAGACAGGGTAGTCTAAAGGTTAGTTACAGTGCAACCGTGCCATGCGAATACCAGCAGCCATTAGAGACAAAGGGCAGAAATACAGATGAAGAAGAGCTGGTGGACAGAAAAGTGAGGACAGTGAGGAGGAGGAGTGCAGTTAAAGAAATAATGGTGAAAGCACAATGCCTAGATAATTATTGCTACTTATCCTAAATAAAAACTATTTATTTACAAGTGCACACTCTACATGCTTAGAGAAAAACCGCGGCTCACTCAGTTATACACATAAACATGCAATTTCTATCCAATTCTTTTTAAAGAGATTTTTAAAAATGGATTTCTTATTAATAGATATGCAAACCTGGTACAGAGATATTCATTCAAGAGTTTACTAATGCTTGCAATACATAAAAAAAGAAGAGTAAAATAGAAAAGGTGGTACATGCACATGCTTGAGTGCATGGATGAGAATCTGTGTAATCATTTATAAACACTTGAATATGCGAGTTCATATAAACGGATGTTATTATATTCCCTCCTCATTACTCTGCCTACCTTGACTCCATGGCCAATGTCATCCAGGACGCTGTAGTCGATGGGCTTCCTGATGTAGCGCACTGGCCTCTCTGGATTGGCTGGAGCTACAATTTTATGAGCGCGAGACGTGTTTTTATTGGTGGTCAGGATGCCGATCTCCCGCCTCGCTACCTTCTCCTTGTGAATGTCAACGGTCTGGAAGAAGAAAAATGAAGGACGAGCAAATTAAGAAAAAAACAAAAAAAAAAAACAAATCACAAAAAATAGCACTCATTTTAATGTGTCAGTGCTCCAAACTGAAAAGTGGAATATAAATGAATTGCTCCGGTGTGGACGCAGCTTAAGCTAGTAGCACCAACATAAATGCAATACCAGTGAGTTTAGCTGAGGTTGATGAGAAGGAAAGGTTAGAAGAAACTTTTTAAAATAGCTCTACAAATTATTATTATCACTTTGACCTTTAGATAATTCTATTGACCTTGAAGGAGAGGTCAGAGGTCAAATGTGACATATTTTAAATTTTTTATACGACCCTTTCTATATGTTGACAACACACAAGACACTTGTAAGACTTCTAAGTTCTAAGGCTTTTTGTCCATTTTTGACCAATAAACCTTAAGCTGACCTTCAAAACCTTGGTGGATATGAGAAAAACTTTAATACAATATTGTGGCTCAAGAGTTGGGAGTTCGCCTTGTAATTGGAAGGTTGCTGGTTCGAGCCCCGGCTTGGACAGTCTCGGTCGTTGTGTCCTTGGGCAAGACACTTCACCCGTTGCCTACTGGTGGTGGTCAGAGGGCCCGGTGGCGCCAGTGTCCGGCAGCCTCGCCTCTGTCAGTGCGCCCCAGGGTGGCTGTGGCTACAATGTAGCTTGCCATCACCAGTGTGTGAATGGGTGGATGACTGGATATGTAAAGCGCTTTGGGGTCCTTAGGGACTAGTAAAGCGCTATATAAATACATTTACCGTCCCTGCTACACACTAAAGTTCTATCAGTATTCATTCAAAGCTTTTCCAGCTATCATGTTTATAAAGGGAATAAAAAGCATGGATCCAGCGTTTTACCAAATACATAACCTCCTTGGCAGAGGTAAAAATCACAATCAATCACGTTTAAATGGGAGCTTTGAAAAAAATAACTCAGGATTAAAACTTTGACATTAACATTTTTCTCTGCTAAATTAAGCTTCTTGTTTAATTAAGATGTTGATGCATGATGAGAGTCATTCTTAAGCAAGTGCAAACTTCATGTAGCATATTTCCCCTTGTTGAGTGAGGGACTTACTCATTACATGTTTTAGTCTAGAACAGAAACCTGTACACTCCTGTGTGTATTAGAAGTGCACCACAGTGATGGTGTCCTGAATCGCTTTGGTCCTGGATGTTCCTTTCACTTCAAAATTATTACTGGAAACACTGATCATACTCTGCTCGCTCTAGTGCTCCATTAATCACAGCCTTCCAACAGCGTGCAGCGCGTGTCTTTATTTTAATCCCTCAGAAGGCTGCAATGTATTTCGCAAACAATAATTCTTATTGTTTTAAACAGCTGCTGCATGGCCACTGGGTCCCATGTGTGGTCCAAGTGAAGTTGAATTATATGAGCTGCATGCAGCCAGTAAGAGAAATAAACAGACACCGAGTTCACAGTGTCCTTGCAGATCAGCCCGAGCAGCTTCTGACCAAACAGTGAAGTTAATGCTCACATGACAGGTTTATGGCATCTCCTCTCTGACACACACACACACACACACACACAAACGAAAACAAAGAGCACACACACACTGCAGCGCCACAGCCGAGACAGAGAACCCAAGTGGTTAAAGGAAAGTGTTTTTCTAGATATGACAACAGCTGTCAAAACTTTGGCAGGTGGAGAGCCATGAACAAACCTGTTAAAAGAAGCTGAAGAGAAGTGCTCCTGTGTACCACCTGGTTGTTTTAAGCACAGACTGTGCAATGGAATAAAGAACAAGCTAACACGAGAGCTGTCTGTGTGTAGATAAAATGATTGTTTAATTTTTAAACATGAAGTTTTGAAACTTTGCTGCAGGCTGACAGCAGCTGCCTCCTCTCTCCAGAACAATGACACCTACAGCCTGCAGGGGGAGAAATGCCATTTATTCCACTACACTACTAAACTTATCCTAATTATTTTGCAGATTTAGACTCATAATACAAACTCAAATTGTCATGCTGCATGTGAAAACCAGGCTAAAGCCCAACATTCTTATTTTTTTAATTTGTTTTGGAAAAGGTGATAAATAACAATATGTGTTATTGCAATACTCAGCATATTGAAAAATGCTAAAAATCCCCACAATCGCATTGTGAGTGAAGTATTGTGTGTGGGGGGTGTTGGGTAAGTCCCACCTCTTGTCAAGAGGTTTGTTGGTTTATTTATTTGCAGTTATAGTCCAACGAGGTTAATCTACATTGTAGTGACAGCTTTGAGAGTCATCTGCACACTGTGAAGTTGAGATAATTGTTTGGCTCAGTCTGCATTTCTCGATGGCTTTTCCCAGGCTAAGTAGAAGTCTACTAATAAATTATGCTGTATTATGACAGATTACACTCTCCAGCAGTATATTATGTAGTAGCCAGTTTTTTCAAAGGTCAGTAAAAGTGTATTTGATTGTTTGAGAGCAGAGATGAGGAACTTCCACGCCAATCAAAACAGAGCATCCGGCCTGCGCTACGAGCACGCCGGGACATCTCTGCCTCACCTTCCACGACTCCTATCGGCCGCTGCAGCATGCAAATGCAAAATGGATTTTTTAAAGATCATCTCAGTGCAATTCCTCACCGCATGAAGCGTTCGCCTACACAACAGATGTGACTGTGTCTCACAGAACAGAAAGCGGCAATTATGACGTGCGACCACAGCCTGGCCCGATATAACAGGGACAGAAGCATCTCATTATTTCTGCTTACAGAGCATTCCGATTATACTAATTATTCGGAGGTCCGACGAGGAGAATGGAGCCCCTGTACCACTGAAAACTACGATTATTCCTCAAAGCACACAGTTGCTCTGTGAAGAGACTGTTGAGGATTTAAACACTCAGTGAATGAAAATAGCTCTTTTCTCAATAGAGTGCACTGAGCGACGTGTCAGCTCAGAGTTTTTCTAGGAACAGGAATAAGTTGGACACAGCTGCAGTGTGAGATGTGTGGGTGCAGAGTGTTGTGTAAGCCTGATCGGATCCCTGGCAGCACCACACACTTTCACTTCACTGTTGGGTGCAATCACACTTACAGGTGGTTTTATTCATCCAAGCAGCTGACAGAAACAAAATTAGAGCTCTGTGTTCTTTGTCCTCCAACAGTTAGGACATAGTGATTACTGTTCATTTACTACAGCATCCAATATTACTGTAAGTCATGTAAACAAGATTAAAAGAACCCCTGCAGAAGAAACAGGAACACTGGTATCACATTTTAGAGTCTTCGTGGATTTGACCGTGATCGTACACAGAATTACGTTTGCATAGAGTATTAACCTGGTTCGAAAACACCCCGTGTCCGTGATTCCAACATTACCCATTAGCATTTAAAGGTATAAGTGTTTTTCACTTCACAGACAGAGCCGAACAGTGCATAGTGGCCTTTTAACGCTTCTCTGAAAACAGCTCCCTGCTGCTGCTGAAAAAGATGTTCTTATGCCGATAGAGTGAAACAAACGCGGTTTGAAGTTGTAGTCAGACAGCCAAACCCTGAGCTGAAGCTCATTATAAAACTCAAAGCAAAGAGGAGCCGCACACTCTCTCTACAGAGACACCATAAACATTGTGTCTATGTTTTCATTGCATACACCATCATAAAAAATACTGATTTAAAGATTTTTTGATGCTTTAACCCTGAACCCTAAAAAAAAAACCATTACCAATCAAAGCCTGTTTATCTTAGTATAGTGTGTACAGAAAAAAAAGGGCTAGTTTCTCCACCATAGCCACTTTCTGCTAATAATTTGACCTCTTTTCACTATGTTACTGTTGAACATTCTGCATTTTTGCCTCCTATTTGTAAGCACAAACTCCTCCTGGGCTGCTGAACATAAATGCATTCATACATGATTGCATCTTCTGTTCTTTCATTTAGGAGCCCTCTTGCGGGTGTGTATAATTTTATGTATTGTGTGTACCAGTGTATTTGTATATGGGCCTTCCTGCTCACAAACTTCATATTTTAGATCATGTTTACAGTTTGAAACCTTCAGCGTGCCTCTGGACGCCTGACTTGGATAACAAAGGCAGTGCGAGGAGGAATTTTCATTAAACGTCATCCCTCACACGTACAAAGCGGCTGTTTAACCCTCTAAGAAGAAATGAGAACATTCAAAGTTCAGCGGACCTGTGAAATGTGGTTGACGGAGCTCTCCATGCGGCGGAGTTGTGAGGCCTGGATGTCCAGCATCTGCAGCACATTGTTGGCCAGCGTGTTGATGAGGTAGGCGACGCTGGCCAGAGACTGTGTGGTGTAGCTCTTTGTTTCCTCCAGCGCCCGCTCCTTGTCTGCAGACTGCGGGGAGAGAGGAGACAGATTCAGGACAGGAGTCACAGAGTGCAACCATTTTACTCACAGACACAGACAGAAAAATGAAGCTTGGAAATGAGAAATATCACACGAACGTGGGGCTGATAAAACGGATGAGGATTTTTCAGACTAGAAATGTTCTATTACATGCCTTGCTTGCCCAGTCATGCTCAGGTGGACCTCGTTTGGCTAACTCCCTACTTAGTATGAATTTATGACGTGAATAATTGTAGTTGATCTGTGAAGCCTAGTTTGCAACAAATCAATGAAATACCACAAAAATAGTGAGAAATGTCAAAACTAGTCCTCACAGTAACAGACATACACATGAATAAAACCCTTATGATTTCTGCTGGAATGTCACAGTCAGCATTTTATCGAGAGAAGCTGGCAGAATGTGTGTGTGTTTGCATGACTGCACGTGTCAGCGTGCATCAGCAACTACATGTGCGAGTTCACATGTGTACTGTATGTATAAAGAGAGTGTGTGCATGCTTGTAAATCTCTGTGAGGACCAACATGTGATTTATAACTTAGGATCGAGGACATATGTGGGAAGTGAGGTCATTTTGGCTGTTCCTCACTTTTAAAATACGCCCTCCAACTGATCGGGGGATTTATAATTTATGTTATATAAAGGTCAGTGTTGAGCTAAGGGGCAAGGGAATTATGGTCCCCACGACTACAGAAAGCCCAACATGTGTGTGTATAATTGCTGAAACACAATGTAGGTCAGTGCAAACTCATTCACGCCCGAGGTTGACAAGAAACACACTGACATCTATGTGTGCCTCTGTGTTACACACGTACTCTCACACACACACAAACTACACACTTATAGAGACTTGAAATATATTATCAATAGACAACACCAACGCAAACACACACAAAGAGTTTGTGTCATAGGTTTAGATGACCCAGAGCCCTACATTCAGTCGCAGAGTCTAAACCATTAAAACTTCTTCAGTGACATAATTAAAGAAAACACTGAGAAGTGGTGTCACGAACCTCAAAGCAAACCAGCAAGTGGTTCACCAAGTCAGAGACACAATGCTGCATTTGAAGTCGCTATTGTTACAGCGTAAAAACAAAAACCGCACGCCGACGTCATAATAAACTATGTGTGAGAGCAGAGCAAAAAGAAAAGAGAACAGCAGGTGTTACAGAGGCTCAAGCGGTGACCTCTGCCCTCAGCGAGCTGTGCAGCACTTTCCAGCCGTTTTAGGTGACGCCTGCTGTGACGGCTCAGCTCAGTGTTTTAACACTTCGAAGAGCACAGTGAGATTTTATCTTCATATTTTACATTCCAAATGGGTAGACAGAGAACTTGTAGCAAGTTCTATTTTTTCAACATTATATTTTTGTCACCGCGAGGGCTCGAATTCTCTGCCGTCTGCCTTATTAATGCTTCATGTGCCGATTCTAGGAATCTGGCAGTCTATTTGATTTATGAGACATAACATTTCTACATATAGGTTGTGGACATCCCAGTGTAGTGTAATGGTGATCTTGTTTAGTGTTATCTGCTTAAATCAGGTCAGAATACACAGTGTAACAGTAACTGATTATCAGCAGTATGTCGAGGCTGCAGATGTCTGCACACTAAATTTATCACTGCTCCTCATTTCATCCATCACTCCATCCATGCATTTTCAATTGCTTATCCAGATCCAGATCGAGATCCAGAGGCATTCCCAAGCCAGCTGTCCCCACTCCCATGCCCCCACACCTTGATAGGGAACAATGATATTTTAATTACTCTTAATTAAATTCCTAAAAATGTAATACAGTGATTTGTTTAAAATAAAAAATAAAAAATCAATCAAAATTTATTTATATAGCACATTTTAAAGGCTGAAGTACACAAAAGTGCTTTCCAGTAAAATCATGATACAGATAAAAATCACAATATAAAATATAAATTACAGATATAAAATAATTACATAATCGAAATGCAAAGCCAGATGTAAATTACCCTAATTCGCCTTGAATGCCAGGTTAAACAAGTACGTTTTTAGACGTGATTTAAAAGATTGAATAGAATCTGATGCGCGAATATGAAGAGGAACAGTATTCCATAACCTGGGTGCGGCAAAGGCAAAGGCACGGTCTCCTCTGGTCTTCAGCCGAGACCTAGGTTGCACTAAGAGCAGTTGGCCCGATGATCTTAGTGCTCTCTGAGGGCTATACAGACAGAGGAGATCAGCTAGGTAGTCAGGTGCCATATTATTTAGGATTTTATAAGTAAACAATAAATTTTTTAAATCAATTCGATATTTAATAGGAAGCCAATGTAAGTTGGCCAGAACAGGGGTGATAGAATCGTACTTTCTAGTGCCTGTTAAGAGACGTGCTGCAGCATTTTGGACCAATTGCAATCGCTGAAGGAGGGAAGATTGTAGGCCCAAGTAGAGAGAATTACAATAATCTAGTCTTGAAGTGATGAAAGCATGAATGAGTTTCTCCAGATCGTTGCGTGGTATATAAGGTTTAGCCTTAGAAATTAGGCGTAGTTGGTGGAAGCTGGTTTTTACCACAGTAGAGACCTGTTTATCTAGTTTGAAGGAACTATCCATGGAAACTCCAAGATTCCTAGCAGCATCAGTGAGGTGATTAGCAACAGGCCCGAGTGTACCAGTCAGTTGCCCCAGAGGCATATTTCTATCAAAAACAATAATTTCTGTCTTCTTTTCATTTAAAGTAAGAGAGTTACGTGATAACCAGTCTTTGACATCCCTCAGACAATCAAACAGAAGCTGTAGTGAAGATGATACATCCCCAGTCAGGTGGAGGTAGATTTGAATATCATCAGCATAGCAGTGAAAAGAGACATTGTGTTTTTCAAAAATGGAGCCCAAGGGCAACATGTACAGAGAAAACAACACAGGACCCAGTACCGAGCCCTGGGGCACACCACAGCGAAAAAGGGCAGAAGAAGAGGAATATTTTCCCATCATGACAGAGAACGACCTCTCAGAAAAATATGATTTAAACCATGAGAGAACACTTCCTTTAAGGCCTGCTACTTGTTCTAAGCTTGCCAAAAGAATATCATGGTCAACCGTGTCAAAGGCTGAAGTCAAATCTAATAGAACTAAGACCGCAGAGCGCCCGGAGTCAGCGATTAGAAGGAGGTCATTGAAGACTCTTAGTAGGGCAGTTTCGGTGCTGTGACGCGGTTTAAAATCCAGACTGGAATTTATCACTTATACCGTTTCTCTCTAAATGGGTCTGTAGTTGCTGAAGCACTATTTTCTCTAAAATGTTTGACATGAAAGGGAGTTTAGAAATCTGCCTGTAATTTGCTAGAGTGTTATGATCAAGGCTGCTTTTCTTGATAACAGGTTGCACGACTGCATGTTTAAAGACAGTCGGAACACAGCCAGATAACAGTGATGAGTTAAAAATAAGATACAGGACCCGATTGTATTCAATCCATCCTTAATGATACGAGAAGGAATAATGTCATGCAGAGAATTTGAGCTTCTCAGGTTATTAATTATTTCATTTAAAGTCGAGAACGACACAGGTTCAAACTGCTGAAAAACCGTTGAACATTCGGAAACTGGGGCTTGATTTACTACCGGAGAATGTGGGGCCCTTAACACTGAGATCTTATCTATAAAATGATTTAGAAATTTTTCACAGAGGGCTGGGGAGGCATCCATCGAAACATCAGAGCAAGGATTAACCACTGAGTTCCATCCATCCATCCATCTATTCACTTCCGCTGATCCTTTTTCAGGGTCGCGGGGGGCGCTGGAGCCTATCCCAGCTGTCATAGGGCGAGAGGCAGGGTACACGCTGGACAGGTCGCCAGTCTGTCGCAGGGCCAACACACAGGGACAGACAACCATTCACACTCACATATTCACACCTAGTGGCAATTTGGATTATCCAATTAACCTATCCCCACAAGCTGCATGTCTTTGGACTGTGGGAGGAAGCCGGAGTACCCGGAGAGAACCCACGCAAACACGGGGAGAACATGCACCCCGGCCTGATGGTGGAATTGAACTCAGGACCTTCTTGCTGTGCGGCAACAGTGCTAACCACCGTGCCGCCTTTTTTGACTGAAGCGGTTTTCAAACACGCACTGCAGCACTGACCTTTTCTAGCACTTATCTGAGAGCACAAATATTGGTTTCAGTCAGATGTGGTGTTAAATGGTTTTTCACCTGCCAGCTCGGGGCATGTCTGATGGCACCGATGTGGGAACAGTACAGACTACATCCAGAAGTGAGAATATGGGAGACAAAGGCTACGTTCACACTGCAGGTGAAAGCGCATCAAATCCGACTTTTTTGACCCTATGCGACCCATATCCGATCATGGAATGACAGTGTGAACAGCTCAAATCCGATATTTTCAAATCCGACCTGGGTCACTTTCGTATGTGGTACTCAATCCGATACATATCTGATGTTTTAGAAAGCGTCTGCAGTTTGAATGGCCATGTCGCATTAAATCCGTCTTTTACATCACTGACACAAGACAGACGCCAATTATCAGCGCCGGAGAAGACAACATGAACCATCCAGTGTAGATGTCAGTTAAACTGCTGGGAAGACAACGTTGGAGAAACGTGAACATTTTATTTGTACTGCATAATCTGTAGATTCTGACAGAAATCTGCAACTATCCCTGGAAGCACCGCTCCTCTAAAACAGCAATAAGGTTAATTATTAGGCCATATGTAAATAACAAAATAACAAAATAACTTAAAGCAAAATTGGGAAACGTAAAGTCTGAAACTGTTTGGTCTGGGTCTAAACAGAGCGCGTTGTGTGTGACGTTAGGGCTGTGTGATATGACCAGAATCTCATATCCCGATATAAGACATCTATCGTCCAATAACGATATAAATCACAAAAATTTTACATTTTATGAAAATTCTGTGAATCTCGGGCAGCTCGACTTGCGTGAAGTGTTTCCAGCTGGGCGTCGTGTACTTGGAGTCGAATGTTTTAACTGATGCATGACACTATACATTGTTAGACATAAGTTGTAACGGCCGCTGTTTTCTTTGTGAGTATTTATTACACGGCGTGCTGCGGCGAAAAGCCTGTTCTAACGTTTGAGTCTAAGGTTTATTTTTTAGCACCTGGCGGCTCTTTTTTGCTTCTCATCCGTAAACACTGCATACTCTTTCACGTGATTCAGTTTATTTTGAAAAGTCAACAGGATCTTGAGCTTTATTCTGAAAGGTTTATGTGGAAAATAAACAAGCGGACACGCGATGGTTTTACCGTCGTTGTTGCTAACGACAACGCATAAAAACAGGCTCTTGTCCGTCCATAGAGTGGTTATATTAAATATAAGAGAAAGAGAGAACTTTAAGAAATTAATATAGCCACTACAGTGACCATCAGAACGGTGAAAAAATATTGCCATAAACAGTTTATTTTGCGACACAGCTGGGTAGAGCCTAACCCAGCTGTCTTAGGGCAAGAGGCAGGGTACACACTGGACAGGTCGCCAGTCTGTTGCAGGGCTAACACATTGCGACAGACAACCATTCACACACATGGGCGATTTAGAATGACCACATAACCTAAACCGACTAACTGCATGTCTTTGGACTGTGGGAGGAAGCTGAAGTACCCGGAGAGAACCCACACAAACACGGGGGACTCAGGACCTCCTTCTGGGAGGCAATAGTGCTAACCACCGTGCCAGCGAGAGTTTAAAAGAGTGAATAAATTCATAAATTCAGCCCCATTTTTTGAGGAGGTCCATGACAGCAATAGTCAGCATCCACAAACTTTCTAAGTCTTAATGAAGAACGTAACTTTTGAGTCCAGTCCTTTTTGATAAATATTCTCATTTTTATCTTTGCTTCACTGTCTAATCTACAATCAGCCCGCCTCCTTCCCTATTCTTCCATCCTCTTCTGTCTTAGTCATCTCCCTTTCCTCTCCTCTCCTCCCTCTTTATCACATCATCCTAATATCTCCTATTTTTCTCTCCCTTCGTTCTCATCAGCCATCTGATACCCTGTTAGCAGTGACCTAGTTGGAGGGATGCCTCCTCTGGCCTGAGGCGAAGGCAAAGCAGCACACACTTAGCCGCACACGTAATGATGTTGTTGATGTTATCCCCTCCTCCCTTTTTCCAACTAAGTTCATGTACATAAATCATATCAGACCTATGTAGAATCATAAGCGCGCTCTAATTCCCCTGACCTGTTTTTTAATTAATTTATTTTTTAAACAAAACAGACTCTGGTCTATTAGCCACATTCCTGCTGTTAATTATTCTAAGACCAACATTTAAAAACAGCCACAAAGTGTGGCGGCAAATGCTGCTCGTAAATGTCAAGACATCTTAAGAAAAACAGGGAGTCATGCAGCAGATGGTACAGCCTCCACGGAGCCCTCATCTCCACATCACAGAGTCAGTGTGGGATTACATGAAGAGATAGAAGACACCGAAGACCACACAAACCCACAGAATAATGGTGGCACCATCTCCAACATCAGCGTAGCCAGTGATTCTGAGATAAGTCAGGACACCAGTGATGAGTACAACGTGCAAAGTAAAGATGGCAACCACTCATGGGAAAGAAGAAAGAAGAAATCCACTCGCTGAAACATGTCTGTTTCTTTGCTCTCTCCTTAAGGCCACCCTCCTTTGGTCAACAGTCTTTCGATTGGCTGTCTCTCACAATCAGAAGGTTGGAAGAGCAGGTAGGAGGGGCTGCTGTGCTCACAGGACTAACTCAATAACAAAAGACACAGTCGGAAACTGTACATCTGCAGCAGTCTGGAAATTTAAAGAAAAATAAGGATAATCATATCCCACATCAGCATCCCACAATACCACCACTTATTCAAGACAAGTACACAACATAAGCTAACACAAGCCAGACTGATGCAGTTGGCAGGGTAAAACCATCCTTACTTGCTTCTTTGTGAATCCCCAGTGATGTAAAAAACTGAGAGCAGTGATCCAGTCGCCAAATGACTGCTGTGCAAAGGTAAATGTGATGTTATACACTTCTTGCCCCTTTATCTCATCCCTTTATTATGTCAGCTCTTAAATAAAAGGGAAAGCCAAAGAGATGGATTTTAACAAACAAACAACTGGGAGAGGTACGACCATGGAAGGAAGTGCAATTCTCTTCGGCTTTGAATCCGTCCCTGCACTACACCGTTTATCTTAAACAAAGCACAGGTTTGTTTGTAGCTTCTGTCAGAGAGAGACAGCCACCAACGGCCAAGAGCCTGCTTTTACCTTACAAGGACAGGTCGCTCTCTGTGTGTATACATACAGGGAGTGCAGAATTATTAGGCAAGTTGTATTTTTGAGCAATAATTTTATTATTGAACAACAACCATGTTCTCAATGAACCCAAAAAACTCATTAATATCAAAGCTGAATGTTTTTGGAAGTAGTTTTTAGTTTGTTTTTAGTTTTAGCTATTTTAGGGGGATATCTGTGTGTGCAGGTGACTATTACTGTGCATAATTATTAGGCAACTTAACAAAAAACAAATATATACCCATTTCAATTATTTATTTTTACCAGTGAAACCAATATAACATCTCCACATTCACAAATATACATTTCTGACATTCAAAAACAAAACAAAAACAAATCAGCGACCAATATAGCCACCTTTCTTTGCAAGGACACTCAAAAGCCTGCCATCCATGGATTCTGTCAGTGTTTTGATCTGTTCACCATCAACATTGCGTGCAGCAGCAACCACAGCCTCCCAGACACTGTTCAGAGAGGTGTACTGTTTTCCCTCCTTGTAAATCTCACATTTGATGATGGACCACAGGTTCTCAATGGGGTTCAGATCAGGTGAACAAGGAGGCCATGTCATTAGTTTTTCTTCTTTTATACCCTTTCTTGCCAGCCACGCTGTGGAGTACTTGGACGCGTGTGATGGAGCATTGTCCTGCATGAAAATCATGTTTTTCTTGAAGGATGCAGACTTCTTCCTGTACCACTGCTTGAAGAAGGTGTCTTCCAGAAACTGGCAGTAGGACTGGGAGTTGAGCTTGACTCCATCCTCAACCCGAAAAGGCCCCACAAGCTCATCTTTGATGATACCAGCCCAAACCAGTACTCCACCTCCACCTTGCTGGCGTCTGAGTCGGACTGGAGCTCTCTGCCCTTTACCAATCCAGCCACGGGCCCATCCATCTGGCCCATCAAGACTCACTCTCATTTCATCAGTCCATAAAACCTTAGAAAAACAGTCTTGAGATATTTCTTGGCCCAGTCTTGACGTTTCAGCTTGTGTGTCTTGTTCAGTGGTGGTCGTCTTTCAGCCTTTCTTACCTTGGCCATGTCTCTGAGTATTGCACACCTTGTGCTTTTGGGCACTCCAGTGATGTTGCAGCTCTGAAATATGGCCAAACTGGTGGCAAGTGGCATCTTGGCAGCTGCACGCTTGACTTTTCTCAGTTCATGGGCAGTTATTTTGCGCCTTGGTTTTTCCACACGCTTCTTGCGACCCTGTTGACTATTTTGAATGAAACGCTTGATTGTTCGATGATCACGCTTCAGAAGCTTTGCAATTTTGAGACTGCTGCATCCCTCTGCAAGATATCTCACTATTTTTGACTTTTCTGAGCCTGTCAAGTCCTTCTTTTGACCCATTTTGCCAAAGGAAAGGAGTTGCCTAATAATTATGCACACCTGATATAGGGTGTTGATGTCATTAGACCACACCCCTTCTCATTACAGAGATGCACATCACCTAATATGCTTAATTGGTAGTAGGCTTTCGAGCCTATACAGCTTGGAGTAAGACAACATGCATGAAGAGGATGATGTGGACAAAATACTCATTTGCCTAATAATTCTGCACTCCCTGTATATAAGTTAATGGCTTGGGCGGTATTTCTACTTTTAATTATTTTTTTAAATTACTCGATTACATAAAACATACAAGCAGTCTTTGTGCACACTAAAAAAAAAAAGAGGAACTTTCAAAAAAAGACAATTTGTCAGTTAAAGTCACACAAAGTTTAGTTAAGAGGGAAAAAAAACAGTCTGTCTCTTTAAATCAGCATCATCAACCCTCTTACCGCTCAGTGAAAGCACTCTTTTTAAATGTCAATACACAGCATCACTGCAGCTTGGTAACAGCTGCTGGGTCAAGCAGTATTAATCACAATGAAATTTTACATTGCTTCTAACGTCTGGTAATATAAATGAGGAAGCATACTCACTTTTGCAGATGAACACTAGTGATTATTATTGATCCTCAATAATGTAAAGAAAACAAAGCCCAAGCAGTAAATAAAATGAATTTGAACTGCACTGAATCTGAATCCACTTGGTCTCACAGTAAGTAAAACATGAATAATAATAAAATGTACAACACACACTTTTCCATCTTGTCTATCAGCCACTAACACACTGTGATCACAATAATTTCCCCACCTCTTGTGCGACACTCTTAATTAATGGCTGACACATTTTCTCCCAGCTTTATTTCCATTTTAAAGGAATCGACAGCTGACTGGTTGTGATTTTGTTCTTTGTGGCAGTACAAAATGTTACAGGAGTTTTCTGAAACTCCTGCAGGTTAAACTGGGAATACAAACAGCCAGATTTGATTATTTCTGAAGAAAAATGGAAACACAGCTAAGTGCATTTGGCGGAGAAAAAAAAAGACAAAAATCTAAATCTGTAGATCCAACTGTAGAAAAAAAAGGAGGAAAAAAAGCAGAATATTTTCCATTTGTTTACTATACTTGCCACAGATTTAGAATTATTTCATGCAAGTAACCATTTAAAAATAACCCCGGTGTTTTTGGTGTGAGCCACTTTCTCCAGCTCATCCTGGGGGACGCCACGCATGCATGTGAGATGACAAATCCCCCCCATGGTAATCTGAGGTCTGGCCCCCAATCCCAAACCAGTCCAATACACCTGGGAGCCATCCAGGTGGCATCCCGGTCAGTAAGTTTGGGCAGTATGACAATATGGCAGTAATGTTACTTAAAAATCCCAGCCGAGGCCGCAGTCTACTAGGATTTATTAACGGACATTTTAAACATCATCTTAACAAACCAGGATTTCTGGTGCCAACTAATTATTTAGCCAACATAAACATCGATTGATTAGGTAACATAAACACCATCATAGTGTAAACCCAGCTGAACTCTCAGGCCAGTGTTAAGGTACCAGAAGCAGACATCACTCTGTTGGACACGTGCTATCACTGAACTGAACTGAATTGATTATGAATAGATTATTGGGAATCAAAGAGTAACACTGTCTCTACATCAGCTGGCATCCAGTTCCACCTGGTCTCCACAGAGGGTAGTCATGTGACCATGCACCAAACGGACACTGACTGTTGTACTGTCTTTCTGAAGTGCCACTGCACAACCTGCACTGCAACAACACATTAATTATACAGTGCTAGCTAAATATCACATAATTATTAGAAAAAGAGAAAAAAACAACTTTTGTTCTATGAGCCTGCATGTATGATCACCTCAGGTTTGCCAAGCTTCTGATCACAAACCCATCTTTCCAAATGTTCAGCGTGTTTCGCCCCCGCAGGAGCTGTTCCTGGCATCAGTAATGAAAGTGGAGGCTGATGCACCAATTGCCATGGTTTTCAACCCAAAACACACACACGCACACAGCCATCACCAGAGTATATGTCCAGCTTCCTGCAGTGCTACCATGTGTTTTCAATGAGCAGCAGGAGGTCGAGTTACATTACAACTACCTCTGCTGACAGCTAACCGGTACCAGCTGTGGAGAACCCTGAAGGAACAAAACAGGACAGGACTGTAGTTGGGGCAAGGAGGAGAAACGTGTCTGCACATGCTCAGTTCAGACTCGCTCGGATTCTGTGCTGAAGGCGCTAAACAACCACACATTTTGCAATTTATCTGAAAAAAAGAAAAGTAGTAACGGCCTGCTTTGCTGCTTTTTTTCTCACCATTTTTCATCATTTTCTCTAATATCTTTTCCTTTGTGTTACAGTAAATATTCCAACAGACTTTCTGTAAAAAAGAAAGCAGCTATTTAAGGCTCTAACTTTCTAGAGTGCAGCTTCAATTTATCTCAGTTTACAAACCTACAGCATTAAGGAGGAGGATGTGTGGGTGGTGTTATATTGAAAACCGGGTCTCCAGCACCTTTGGAAGAGGCAGGAACAGTCATCTCTGTCTTTTTTCCTGACAAAGCTAGGAGTCTGGATGGCTGTTTGAAGCATGAACATCTAAAGTAGGATAGACCATTTCCATGATTAAAAACTGACCACGTTAATGATCAATAATGATCATTATTATTGATCACAAGAACAGCAAAAATTACTTTTCCCCGATTATTAAAAGGAGCCAACAACTTAAAACTCCACCAATAATGTGTAATTGAAATGCTGTATTATTTAAGGATGTCACATGCATGGCAGCAGAGCATTAAGATCTGCACCACCTGCAAAGCTGTCATATTTTACACATTCTAGTAGTCCCACACAGCTGTGGGCAGTCAGAACAAGAGGCTTCAATAGAGCAGAGCATTAAAATCCACTTTAATTATCACTTTGAGCAGAGGCAGAACAGGAAAGTCAGCACACAAGCTCAGCTCCTGCTGTTTGTGTCTCCTGACATCAGCCTGATATCTGCAGACAGCTGTGAAACTGTGCATACAGGCGGACTCGATAGTTTCATACACTCCTCCTACTTTGCCTCTTCCAAACATAGTTTTATTAATAAACACAACTAATGACCAGTTTGCAACTGGCTCACATAAGAGATATTTTCAGGTTACATTTGTCATGGAAATCAGTTTTTATACCACATAACAGATTACAAGGTCTTGAATAATCAGGCCCCAGTTTATGTTAAAGACCTCATAGCACCCCATTAGAGCATTTTGCCATCAGACTACTGGCTCAATTGTGGTGCCTAGGATATTTAAAAGTAGAATGGGAGACAGAGCCTTCAGCTTTCCTTTCTGATAAAGCATAAAGTTAGAGCTGGATGAGGTGACCCTGAATCCTCTCTTAGTAACTTTTAAATAGGGCTAGGTTGCTGTGGGGGTTTCCCATAATGCACTGAGTGTTTTGTCTTACCTCTTCTCATGCGCTCCGTTTTTATTCACCTCTCTGCATTTAGTCATTCATTATTATTAATCTCTGGCTCGCTTCCACAGTGTGTCTTTTGTCTCATCTACCTCCTCTCACCTCCAACCAATCGCAGCAGATGGCTGCCCCACCCTGAGCCTGGTTCTGCTGGAGGTTTCTTCCTCTTAAAAGAGAGTTTTCCCTTTTCACTGTTGCCAAGTGTTTGCTCACAGGTGTTTGTCTGCATGTCGGGATTGTACAAAATAAAATGGGAAGGAGCCCTTGTCCTCCCCACTTCCAGGAAGCCTTTATTTAATGCTCGAAACTGACCACACCCTTGTTCAAAGCCAGCCTTCATTTTGATGTCAACCATAGACGTGCAAAGTTTCATGACTGTATCTTGTACAGTTGCAACATTATGTTACTGAAAATCTCTGTTCACTGGAAACAAATAAACACTCAAAGCACCTTGATGCAGGTAAGGAATCCCAGAAAGTTGATTCTGGATGAAAAGAATAAAGACACTCTGTAACCCTCCCAATCCCACCCCTTAAAAAGCACTAGACTGATTTAAATCTGAATTTGGACCACAAGGATGCCAGGATATGGCCACATAAGACAAACAACGACTTGACCTGGGTAAACTATGAATCCAAATATTTAGCCCATAAAACAGGATCAGCACACTGCGCTATTATGTAACAATCACATCATCTGCTGGCTGCATAAATGTAGGCCATCCTCTGGGTACTGAGTTAGCCTTGCTAGGCTCAATCTGAACATGCAGTGTGAGCAGTCTAACGAGCTAAAAAAGACTTTCAGTTTTCCTGAGAAGATGACATGTTACTGCTGATGTGACTGCTAAAATGAGGAAGCTAATACCAAGCCAGTACAGCGTGAAAACAGGTTGAGAAATAAAAAGGTCAAAGGTTATAAAGGAAGGAAGAAATAGAGAGGAGAAGGAATAAAAGAGGGGAAAAAGAAAGTGCCCTTGTGGTATTCATCAAGTGTAGATGTGCAGAACAAGATTTCACTGTGTCGGTCTTCGGTGATGCATCATGTAGCGCCTGTGTGCTTCTGGCCTTTAAAGAAGAAAGACTGTTGATGCACTTTCACTTGTTGACTGACAGTAAGACTCACACAAACACACGAATCTAAATGAAATGTGGCGATGAACAGGTGTGTATACAGGACCAGCTGAGGAGGAACAGTTGTCCGTAACAGCCTCGTCTGCCCACGTACTCATACACTCTCCACTAAGCAAGTACGGGGGTGGAGGGATGGCAGCCCAGTACAGCTACTGGTGTCTAACTCACTATCTCACATTCTCAAGAAGCCATCAGTGGATAATGAGTGTTAATTTAACACTAAATTTAAGGGGCTGTATTATGCCCATGACAAATTACTGTGCTATAACACAACAGCCTCGAGTAAGTCGCAGTTGAAAATTGCTGTATGTGCAGTTTAGATCCAACCTTTGCTCGTCACGTCCGGTTTCAATGACATGACAAACATTACGTTTGGGGGGTGGGTGGGGGGGAACATCAGCTTGAAAATTCAAAAATAAGACTTCACAAACCAACAGGTGGCATAATGGTGGCTACGTCCATCTTTTAGACCATCCATGGTTTGAAAAGCAGGTGGTGGGCCTTATGTGCTTACAGCCAGAAACAAAAATTATGGTTCACATTTGCAGCCTGCATACGTAATGTCAGATAGAAACAGTGTACAAAGTATGTGATAGAACAGGTCTTGCTTGTGGTGTTGTTGGTCCATTTGCCAGCCACAGAGAAGATCCACTCTTGTCCCCTTCCCTTCACAATGTCCACTTGACGCATACGTCATCCGATTCCATCAACGATGGAAAGAGCAATAAGTGCAAACCCCTTTTCCTCCATGTCATATTTGCATAAATTAGCCTAGAGTTGTGAGCCTGACATGACCATATTTGGGATCTCCGCTGTCACTGACGTAATACAGAGCAAAGAGGAGAAGAAAGTGTCTGAAAAAGAGCATTTCGAGCACTCTAAAGTATGTTTTGAACATACATGGACCTCATGGTCTGAAACTTTGGCCATGTTAATATGAGCATCAACCACTGTAACAGCATAAAAAAAGCATAATTTGTATCAAGAAAAAGCTGCCAGGTCAATCAGCGAGGATATTAATCATTAGCTGCATCTTCAAGGACAAACTGACTCTATAATGGTTAATACTAAAGATTAATCTGATACATTTATTTGTCATAACAGCCGTATTTGCCACTTTGATGGCAAATTGAAACAATGTTTCATCAGGACTGAAACTAACAATTATCTTCAGATTCCCTTAATTCTGTTATCATTTGATGAAAATAAGTAAATAAAAACTGTTTATATATTTTGTTTAAATTATCAGACGAATAGCATTAAAAGTAAATCATAAATCTCAGCAGCGATTTACGAGGCAAGTTATCGGCCACAATCACATACCAGTTAAGCGTCGCGCCAGACTCCCATTAACACATCTCTGCTCAAGCGATTGCCTGTTTACATAAACATCACAAACTTTGCAAGAGACATTTTACTATAAAAACGCAACTCGACAATTAATTCGGCACCCATTCAGTGAACATATTCAAACTTAATCCGGTTAAAGCAAACTTTTAAAACTAACCAAAATCCACCCATCACATTCCCACGGAGTCACGCTCAATCAGAAAACAACACGGTGCTGCGCAAACCACTTGCAAAAGTTGATTTTTCACTAGTAAGGATGTGTTTGAGGATATTTTTTAAAAAACCGAATTGACCCCGACAACCTTCCTATTCAGGCATCAGCGGGTCAGTGTTTGCATTGAATTCGCTGTGACTTTTCCCCTTTACATAAAAGCCACGGGTAACATAACGGAATCTGGCACGGTCATTCCATCACTCCTCTATCCAAACCGCCTACTCCCAACTGACATTGCCTCGATGTGTCATTTCACCCAACTTATACACTTGCTGCTTAAATATGAGCATGTACCTGGACATAGTTGCTTTCGCAGTACTCCGCGACTCTTTCCAGGTTGGTAAAACTGTCCAACAACGCTCTTCGTCCCGCAGGAATTTCCTCCTCCAGCAGCATCTGCAGCTCCGCCATTTTTACATGGCTTTTACTACACGGCTGCAGCGCGCGCTGAATGGATGGATCCTAGCGCCTTCAGGGGCTGTGCGGAAATCTCATTATTGTGATGGCATGAAGAAAAGTGAGCGAGTGGAAGTGCTCTGAGGGACTACCAGGCACAAGTGTAGAGCCCACAGTCGTAAGGTGGGGCCATGATATTGTTTCGTTTGACTGTTTAACCTTATTTTTAGGGAATGTTAATCAAAGTCACGCAAAACATCTCGGAAACGACTACAAACTGTTATGAAATACATGCAGGAGGTGATGCAAATGATGACGGCAAAAGAGGCAAAAAGAGCTCGGAAATATTACAATGACTTATAAAACAGCTACAAACAAACAAGGCACACAAAATGACATCAAAGGGATACACAAAAGGATGGCTACAGATACATCCAAAGACATGCAAAGTGACTTCCCAATTACAACACAAGGCATAAAAAAATGCTGTTGTGTATACAAATTGTTACAGGCAAAATGGGTAAAATGACCACAAACAGAAAACACACAAAGACACAAAAACTGATGAGAACACAAAACACAACAGTCACACAAAATGACTTCACAGACAAAACTGCTAAAAGGTGCAAACGACCATAAGCAAAAATAGAGGAATGAAAATAATACAAACATTTACAAGTGGAGTACAAACACCAGAAAGTATTTTATGCTCTTCTGGCGCTTATTCCCCTGCAGAAGTATCAACCACCTATCACCATATAGCCTTTATTAGTTTATTTGCAAAATCAGTTCAAACACAAAGCTACATTATACAACAACATAAATGAAATTAGTAAAACAGACTTGGCGTTAAAGACAGAGACAAAGACACAGTGAGAGAGAAGGTTTTCAGGCCGGAATCTCCAGGTTCTCATCTCCTCTCGGGTATCCCTCCACTTCCATTGTCATCAAAAACTCTGCAAAAGGAAATCCAGACCATCAGCTTACATTTCTACAAAGCGCGCACACACTGGCTTGATGACATGTGAATGTCTGCCTCGTGTTTTAGGGTTTGAACATGTTTCACTTTGCTTCTATCTAGTGGTGATGTAAAGAATGACACCTGGAACACAGCAATGCATCAAAAGTATTACTTTTATACTTTGTACAGCTACATTTAAATGAAAAAAAAAGTGATGTGTCATTAATCCTTCAGGCTACTTGGTGTATTTGGAGTCCAGGAGATGTGCGTGTGCTGTGTGGCCAAAACACCTGGCAAATCCTACAGAAGCCTTTTACGATTTCTGTTGTTGTAGTTTTATTACCATGTTTTTAGTTTATTTCACTGTTTCCACAGGATTTGAAGTATCATTAATGTTTCCTGTTTGCTCAAGAAGGTGTCCCCAAAGTTAAGTAACATCCCTCTGTGTGATTTTTACATTTCAATTTCTATAAAAAAAAGTTTTGTACCTTAATAGGAATACATATTTGTTATGAGCAATAGTGTATTTTTGTACAAGTAATGCAAAAGACCAGAGAACTGTACTTAACTACATTTGGTTACTTTCATCACTGGATGATGGAATGTCTCAAGTCATATCAGGTTAGTTTTAGCTAAACTTGCCTTCTGTGTAGTCGATGTCCGGTCGTGTGGAGACGACGGCCCAGGCCACGCCCACCAACAGCGCCACCACCAGGTTCACCACAATCCACGGCCGCAGGATCTGCTGCTCTGAACCAGGAGGCCTGCAGGACATGAGGGGTTAAATAGCAGTTATTATTTTACCATTCCATGTCAAGATTGAGTCCTCAGGAGGGTTTTCCAGCCATGATAAGGAGAAAATAGCAGAACTCTGAGATTCTCCAAGTTAAGTTTAATAAAGGTGCAATGGTGCCTCAGGTCTCAGTGTTGTTAAAAGGAAGATGTTCCTTTTATGTGGAAATGTGTGAATGTTTTCTGGATACTTTTAGTTTTTAAAAGAGTTTTGTTTTTAAATCTGCCATACAATTAAAATGTAAGTATTACTCAATATATAGAAAGATATTCAAATTAGTTTCATCATGGGAAAAAACAACATTTGACTACAATTGCCTGAATATGCCTAAAAATGGCTAAAAATATACTTCTCATACACGTTTAGTGTTCTACTAGAACCACAGAAGCACTAATAAAGTATTGTATATAATGTAAATGTAAAACACCTGCTTTTAAACCATCCTGCATCAGATATTTCCTTTTAGCCCTTTAAGCTCCTATCAGTTTTTAAATTCAGTTGCCATGTCAACCTTGAACTTTTTGTGGAAAGTATTGCTTTCATCTGTTTTCCTCTTTGCTTTTCCAAGATCACACTAAAAATGTTGACTTATAAAAATGAAAACAAAAATCTCACCACAGAGTCTCATTGGCAGTGGGATACAGGTTGATGCGATCGCTGGCCATTTGCTGGCTGAGGGACAGGATCAGGGCTATAAAATACACTGAGCACACAAAGAGAGAAGATGTTTGGATACTTACAGGCATTTAAAAAATAACGTTTTTTCAGTTTTCTATGAGATCCTGTGAAAAACCAGTAAGAAAATAAAAAATGACCAGGTCCAACATGCCTAGGTTCATGATTCATTAGCTTTAGATCTACCTTAACCGGCCTTACAATGAGTAATTGTTTTCTGAATGACTTTATCAGTCTCTAACATTGTTGTGGAGGAATTTTGGCCCACTCTTCTTTAAACCTTGGATCTTTCAACTTTGTAGGCATTTGTTCATGCGCAGCTCTATGAAGCCCCACAGCATTTAAGTGCGAATTTAAGTGCGAATGAGGTTTGAATTTGCTGCCAAGCTGGCGATCATTGTTCTTTTACATGACCCAAGCCAAATATTACCTGTCAGACAGATGACTTCGCTTTTGAATACTTTGATATGCAGAGGCGTTCATGGTTGACTCCATTAGTACAAGGTGTCCAGGTCATGACGCTACAAAACTAGCCCAGCTCAATATCCTTCCACCACTGTGCTTGACAGTTAGTATGAGGTATTTGTGCTGATATGCTGTGTTTGGTTTTCTCTAAACTGTCCTTTGTATTATGGCCAAACATCTCCACTTTGTCTTGTTTCAGAGGTCCTGTGGTTTGTTCACATGTAACTTTGCTAACCCAAGCCGTGCTGCCATATCCTTTTAAGAGAAAAAGAGGTTTCCTCCTGGCAAACTTTACTTTTACTTCTTAAGGTTGCTAGGAGAACACTGAGATGTAGCTCTTGGTTTTCCTGCAATTTTTAACTGCACAGTCTGACCGTGGGGGGAATTTGGTGCTATGTCCACTCCTGGACTTTGGAATGACAGACCAGCAAATTGCTAAAGCCTTGATATAATTGAATTAATCAGGTGCATTTGATTAGCAGTACCTGGGTCCTACTTACTCTTGTAATTTCTATGGAGGGAGTAAAGGAGTATTCTAGTTTTTTACAGGACTGCATAGTCCTTAACCACATTAAGGCCTTAACATCAACATCGTCATCATTCTGCTTTTGTCTTGTCTTACTTACAGAAGGAAGCCAGAGCGACAGGATCCAGGGTGAGGAAGCCTCTCAGGGCCATGGAGGCCTTGGCCAGGTTCACTCTGCAGATGATGCAAAACAGCAAGGCTGTTACTTTTCACCTTCTTATTTATTCAAGTCAACAATTCCTGTCCAGCAGGAATTTGGACAATTATGAGACTATTTCTTTCAATTGCTGGTGGAAATACAGGTCTCCAGTACATGTTTCCACCAAGTGCAGATTCTTAATTTCTTTTAAATTATAAGAGCAGTGAAATTTGGGGATCGTTAGTTTAACATTTGAGATGAACAAAATACAAGAACAATTAAAACAATAAGAGCTGAAAGATATAATGTAAAAATGCATAAGTTGAATAATTAAAGATTCTTCAAAGATAATTAATATGACATGACAAAGTCCACAAACTGAACCGCACTCCTTTAAGTAGCTTAAACAATGACATGGGTTCCACCTCCGCTTCGCAATGAGACTGCAGAGGTAGACTTCTGAGTTATTAAACTCACAAACCTGTCAAATGCAGACACAGTGCTGATGGCCAGCAGCAGGTAGAGCAGAGACTGAGCTGGGTAGGCCAGCAGGTGGTACTGCTGCAACAGGTTGGGGAGCGTGGTCATCTGCTCGCCCGCTAAGACGTACACAACAATGATGTTCCACACTGCGAAGCCGGCCAGAAAACCGTGGCAGAACAGACCTATCACCCTGCAGGTGGAGATCACACCACAGGACCACGTTAAACTGGTTTCATGGCAGCTACTCATGCTACTCATTGAAAGTCTTTGTTTCTCTGTGACAAAACAAGAGAAAAGAACTGCTGAATTGGTGTATTTAGGACCACTGCAGTATGGTGGCATAGTATGTGAAATATTTTATATCAGATATACGTTCACCAGCCACTTCATTAGTTACACGTTGATAGTACAGGGTTAGAACTCCTTTTGCCTTCTGAACTCTCTGAATTCTTTGTGGCATTATTCAACAAGGTGGAGGAAACATTCTGGTCCATGATGACATGCTGGTGCACATTTCCTATTCCAGGTGCTCTTTTGGTTTGAGATCTGGTGACTGTGAAGGGTATTTGAATACAATGAACTCATATTTAAGAAACTAGTTTGAGATGATCTGAGCTTTGTGACATGGTGCATTATTCTGCTGGAAGCAGCCATTGGAATACAGGTGCACTGTGGTGATAAAGCCATGTTTAAATGATGCTTAGTTGGTACTAAAGGGCCCAAAGTTTGCCCACATACCATTACTCCATCATACCCAGCCCAGCCGAACCTTTGATATAAGCAAGGAGGGGGTCCATGATTTCAAATTCTGAGCCTGCCAGCCTGTCACTAATACATACTATACTATCATACTCAGACCAGTCTGTCTGGTACTAAGAACCACGCTGCATTCGAAGTCACTTAAATCACTTTTCTTCTTCATTCTGATGCTCAGTCGGAACTTCAGCAGTTTGTCTTAATCATGTCTACATATCTAAATGCATTCGTTTGCTGCCATGTGATTGGCTGAGTAGACATGTATAAGATACATAACAGTTTGAAACAGCTGCTGCAGCTAGCTCCTGCCAGTGTTAATGTAACCCATTCTATGTGTATGTGTGTGTCTGCAGACCTGAAGCTGCTGTGGACTCGTATTGCAACATCTCTGGTGGTCCAGAGCTGTCTCGGTTCCATGTAGTCATCCATCAACTCAGAGTGTCGGAGATGCTCCACTCGCTCTCCCTGAAACCGCCCTGAACACACACACACACACACACACACACACACACACACATCCTAACACACACACACTCACACACAGACACACACACACACACACACACACACTTATGTTTCCATCACTGGAGAAAATAATCCTAACCAGATCCAAACCTCAGAATCCAGCCATTGTCTAAGAACATAATAATAAACATTATTGGGAGTTAAGTGAACTTGTTTTTAACATTCACAGCTTTACATGTTGACCAGTCAAATTATTCTTTGTCCTGAGCTTTATTGGATGGGGACAGTGAAGATAGAAAGATAGAGGAAGACATGCAGCAAACAGCCATAGGTTGGTCTCAAACCCAGGCCTACTGCTCTTTGGCCATACAGCAAATGGTCACCTGCTCACCCACTGAGCTAAACCGGGTGCACCGATCTAACATTTAAAAAAAAATGTTTACATTTTGAAATCTTGAAGAGCAGCAATGACATAAATGATCATGCGGTCATTTCAGAGCCAGCAGTCAGTTAAGCCATGCAACACTAAGTGCTTGGAGAGTGTCTGAGGAGATTTGCAGGGTCAGATGAGGTCAGCTGCCAGTGACCTACATAGACAAAGCGCCTGATGGATTAAAGAGGCCAGTGGTCTGGCCAGGAAGGTAATTCTAATTTTTATTCAAAAAATTAAAAGTAAAACCAACAAACAAAAATTCAAGCAAATTTTATTTTGTGAAATATTACTAAATAATTTATTGGAAAAGTCAAAAAAATAAAGGGGGCAGATAGGACTCAGGAGGTAAAGCTGGGCACCTACTAATCATGAGTGCGTATAGTTTATTTATATATAGAGCCATGGTCTTGGAGGAATCATGGTCTTCACTGTGTAATGTACCACTGCACATAGTTGAAATGGCACTAAAGTGACTTGACTTGGCTCGTACTATATAACTGCCAGTCCATTTACCACTTAAATGAAATGTTCACTGGTCATGTCAAGTCATGGTTTCATTTATAGTATTTAAAGGAAGCAGTTTGTAGAGTTTGAAACTTCTAGATGCTTTTCTGCATTTAGCTGCTCACATTCATGGTCAAAAATGAGAAGGATCATCACCCTTCTCATCATCCTGCTGCCACGTTGTGTATTTGATCCTGGTAAATCTGATTCATACTCACGGTTCCTCTCCACAAACACTTTGCCAGCTGGATGGCTGTGTCCGTGCGGGGCTGAGAACAGGGAATGCTGGGGGATGGGCGACTGGGAGTCTGTGATGATATCGTCATTTTCTGCTCCCAGATCATTGCTGGAGTGCTCTGTAGCCTTCGCCTTCCTGCCAGGTGACATTGGAAAGAGGGTTTTGTCACATGGCAGCACTAAGTCCATCCATTTATCCAGACTGAAATATGTTACTGCTTTTTAATAACTTTAGTCATTATTAGGTGTGGACACATGGACTGACATGAATATGTCAACATTGAACCCCAAAACAAAAAAACAGCTTTTCATCTCCCCTTTTCTTTTTCTTTTTTGTGAGTTGCCATAGCAACCAGGGACTCTTGCAAGGTGTTAGAAATCCAATGAGTAATTGGAGACAACTGTAATAATCATTATAGCTTTGGTTGTGTACGTCTGCATGCTGGGCTTTGTTATCTGGACATTGTTGACTGTTGCTTTAAGCCAAGCCAACACAGCTTTTTGAGCTGATGGTGAGTCCCAGGTGTTTAACCTTAGTGGGGTTATCACCTCAAATGCTTATGACTGCCCTGTCATGTGCTGGATGACTGATAACCTAAGACATGCTAGACTATCAGCACATAAAGCTCAGAGACCTCTAAAGGCCAGAGTCTACCAAGAGACGCAAGCTTTTCAAAATAAATATGTTTAATTTATGAGTGTAAATGGGAAGTAGGTTTTCCTTTCAAAATCAAATCCTCTATATGTTACACAAACAACTCTTAGTTGTGTCTTTATTCACACAGACTCAGTGTGTCTCTGTGAATATTTTTGCTCACATTGAAAATAAGGGACAGTGTAATAGGAGATAAGTTGAATAAAAGGTGATAACCTCAGCTGTTAGTTAGCTACATTAAGCTGCCATCAGGTCCTTTTACCTTCCATTACCTCTTATTACTGTCAAATAGCTCATCTCCATAACGATAGCTCTCATTGGCTCATAACTGATCTAAACAACAGGTGCATTGGCAATTTACTGATTTATAGATATGGTAGTACAAATCCTTTTGTTTGTTTTGTTCTTGTAAACCCTTTTGCTGGGATGGCGTGAAAAATAGAGACACACAAACAAAAAGAATGCAATCATAAAAACATGATTATGAAAAATATTACCATTTTCAGTCTTATTACTGGGACACGTTTCAAAGAAGGTGGCACATCTTCTTCTTTTAATACATGTGAAAATTAAAGAAATCAGATGCTGTGGTTCTGGAAGCAAAATGTTGACTGCAAGCAGGCCAGTTTAGTACCTCGACTCTTATAGTGTAGAACTATGCTGTTGTAATGTGTGCATAATGTAATCTGGCATTGTTGTGTTGAAACAAGACCATTCTGGGAAAACATTTTGGGGATTTTGATTTTTCATTACCTGTATATATGAATTTTTACAGCTCACCTTTGCTTTTCAATTCCATATTCATATTTTGTAAATTTAGGCTATGAAATGTAGAAGTTTACACATTAACTTGGCAAAGGAAAGATTACTGGTTCAAATCCCCTATGAGGTTACATCAAACAAAAAAAATGAGCGTTTAGTGACAAAAGACAGACCAGGAAACACTAACTACAGGAGTACTGCTTCCATGATATTATCTTGGTAAGTAGCAGTACAGAAATATCCAAGAGTTATATATCTCAGTTTACAAAGGTGTTTCTGAATAAAACACAATACGGCACATGCTCAGTGTTGGGAAGGTTACTTTTAAAATGTATTCCATTACAGATTACAGAATACATGCCCCAAAATGTATTCTGTAACGTATTCCGTTACGTTACTCGATGAGAGTAACGTATTCTGAATACTTTGGATTACTTAATATGTTATCATGCTTTTTACAACTACATGAATGTACTATTGCTGTGATTTATTACTGTCACTGAAGGTCCGCGGCTCCGAACCATAGTAAAGGGACCTCTGACTAATACGTCGGGTTCTGTGTCGGCTTGTAGCCAAAAATAGCTTTACTTTGTTGTCTGGGTCAACTTTGCTTGAGAGAGGCGTTGAAAGGCTGCTCCAACAGAACTTATTGTTTCGGAGGAAAACACGAACACAGCGTACAGTCGAGTCTTAATAGCTCACTTACAACTGGGCTTGTCAGGCACTCTTCTTGGCTGCAGTGGTTATTATTATATTTACATGCTTCCAGCTCCCGTTTCTGCTCGATGACAGCTCGTACTTTTCCACTCTCATTTTTCTCCCTCCCTCGCTCACAGACACATAAGAGTGTGGCAGTCCATTCTCCCTGCAACACGGACTACACTGCCCATGAGGCTATAGATTCCTTAGAGCTATACCTGTAGCATTCTCCCTATTAGCTTAGCACAACAACAACAACAAAAAGGCGCTCTCTCACCCAGGAAACACGCAGAGAGAGAGCGTCACCCTGTAACCATGGCAACCGTAACGCTGCCGCCTGGAACTACAGAACGTAGCTGTCAAACAAAACCCAAACAGTCCTGACCCGCGACAATATGAAACAGGGAAGTACCGCAGTGTAATCCATTTATTTCAACAAAGTAACTGTATTCTAAATACCACCTTTTAAAACGGTAACTGTAACGGAATACAGTTACTCATATTTTGTATTTTAAATACGTAACGGCGGTATTCCGTTACTCCCCAACACTTCACATGCTACATTTGGAGAAAAAACTGCATATCAGCACAATTACGTCACACCGACTGTCAAGCACTGTGGTAAACTACGGATGAATTGGGCTTTTTTTGCTGCCACAGGATCTGGACGCCTTGCAATCACTGCGTTGACCATGTACTCCTATCATGCAGCAGGACAACATGCTCTTAGTACAGCAGCAAATATGAAGGAGAATGGACCAAATTTCCTCCAGTGTGAGAGACTGATAAAGTTATGCAGAAAATGATTACTTTAAGTTATTGCTGCTAAAGAGGTTTTCCTTTCCACTGAAGTGCTCATTCATAGGGAGTTGTGTGACTATTCAAGGTTTCTCTGTAATGTAGGTCTTTATCTAACAATATAACACATCTTTGGGCAGCTGTTTTTATGATTTGGCACTATATAAGTAAAACTCCGCTGAACTGAATTGAATTGCATTGAACTGAAATTGGTTTCACAAGCTACTGAATCATTGGTTGTGTTTTGCTTATTACCAAAGTCCTATGAAAACATTCTTTTTCATATTACTGACAGTGACTAAGTTTAACTTTTGACATCACTTCAGCTAAAGCTAACTGCCACAGTTTACTAATGATTACCTTTACCATAGTTAATGCTGCTGCTTGTACTTTCCTAATTTGATTCCTGACTGTCACAAATGACGAGTGAACTCTTTACTGAATAAAAAAACTGAACGGATTAGTTCTTTGGATGCATTTTCCCATCAGTGTTTGTTTTCCATCTAGCTCAAATATGAGGATCTGACCTAATGCGGTACTCACCTCTTCCTTTTTGTCCTCCTGGTTACAGCGACATTCATTTCTTCTCCATCTATCACTGATTCAGCAATGTTGCCATTTGGCATATCAGCATGCTCTGTTTCGTGCTCTGACAAAGAAATATATGATGTGAAAGCTTTAAAGGTCACAGTTGTCAATCATGATTGTTAGCTGAGGCCCTTTATTTTTTTTAATCTCGCTTGTTGTCATGCAGCCAATCATCTAACATCTAATTTATTCTGTGCCTTTAGAACTCCCACTGCCTCTATGACAATTACAGGAAAACTGGCATATGTAACAAGAAACAGAATGGGTGTAAAGTACATGTAAAAAAAAAATCATGCAAATTCTGATCAAACAGACTGAAAGAAAGAATCAGAAATTCAGACGTACTTTTTGTCTTCTGTATAGAATTAGTATTGCCTCTGGATTTGGGTCACAACCTTTTTACACATGTGTTAAAGCTAGTAAAGGTTTTGTTACCAACTGTAGGTGCCTTCTTCTTCTTCTTCTTCTTCTGTGGTGCTAGATCCTGTGGCTCTGGGGTCAAAGGGTCTCTACTGTCAGAATGGCTCCTGTTGATCACTTCCTCCATCTCCACATCCAGGGCGACTGGAACAGAACAAAAGAGAAGAAAACAAAATAAAAATACTGGATGATAGAATACATTTTCATTTAAACTACAGGTAGTAGTGACTGTCACTCCCTCACCGTCTCCCTGCTCTTCCTCATCAACAACCTCTTTCTTCACCTTCTTTTTCTTGTTCTTGACAGCTGGCATTGTGTTGTTTTTCTGTAAGGAGCACAAAGAGAAAGACAGAAAAAGTCTTTATAAACTCAATCACAAATCTCTCTCAGTGTCTCACAGAATATCTCCCTTTAGAAAGCAATTCAGGTCAGTTAATTCATGTTAATGAGGATATTGAGGTGACTAGTGGTGATGCCAGTTTGAGATAAATGGATTAGGCTGAAGCTCTGAGGACAGGGGGTTAAGAAGCACACCATAAAGCACAAAGCACATGGTTTGGTGAAGAGCACCATTTGTAACACACTACACTGTAATGGACTGAAATCTTGGGGCATCTACAAAGTCCCTATGCTTAAGAAGGCACATCTAAATGATTCATAGAAGGCTTGGAATAAAGTGCTCTGGTCAAAAGAAACCAAAATCAAGCTCTCTGGCAGGAAGAGGAATGCTGATCATGATCCAGAAAACACCATCCCAGCAGTTAAGCATGGAGGTGGAAACTATATGCTTTGGACTGTTTAGCTGCTGAGGGTAAAAGACGATTTCACTGCATCAAGGGTCACTGGATGGGGTCACGTGAGGTAAAATCAAGGACAAGAAGGCGTGGCAAAAGAAGTACATTAAGGTCATGGAGTGATGTAGCCAGTCTCCTAACCTCAGTCAGGAGAAATGTGTGGAAGGAGCTGACACTTGGAAGTTGCCGAGCAGCAGCAAAAGAAACCTAACAGATTTAGAGTTTGTGTAAAGAGGAGTGGGCCAAAATCCATCCTGAGATGTGTGCAGACCTGGTGACCAACTGCAAAAAACGTGGTATTGTTGTGCTTTCCAACAATGGTTTCTCCACCAAATACAACGTTATGTTTGGCTTGAGGATCAAATAATTATTTTCCCCACTGTAAGTTTAATTAGCCCAACTGAGAATCAAACATAGCGTTTTGTCCTACCTGCCCAATGAATGGAGACACTTTAGGCAATATATTTATGCACCACTCCTAAGGCCTAAACAAAAAATGCTTGAGTAAAATTGAGAAGATCAGTGACTAGATTACAAAAATGTATACACAGTGACTTTGAAGTACCACAGAGCAAATGCAGTGCTGTACAGTAATGTCATAATTTTGCATTTAACTTCCTCTCTATGAAGAAAGGTGTTGGTGGGTTAAAAACATCCATCATCAAAAATAAAACATCAGTAGCTTGTGCTCACAATGCATTTGAGCAAACTTTCGAACACGTTATCATCTAACATTTAAATGAAGGAATGATAGACGTGGAAAAAATGAGAGAAGTTGTGTTGTAGTAACCTGAGAAACACTGTCAGGTTTAGCAGCTCCAATCACATTCAATATCAGCTACATGTTACTGGTATTAATCTGGCACTGACTGGTTGAAATGTGCTGGTATTTGACTTTTAATGTATTCATATCAATTCTGATGTCAGAACAAAATGTGTCTCTGTGGGTTGTTAAAAATACATGTTAATATAATTTTGACCACATTCAAGACATGTTATAGACTTATTAAATCTCTGGGTAAAATGAATGAATGAATTCATGAGCATAAATCAGCCTGTAATCCTGAAGAACAGCAAATTGGTTTCAGTGTAACTGCAACTGGCTGGTTAATTGTGGTAACTGATGTTATCTCTAAAATTTTTCCATATATCTAAAATTAGAAACTTTATGTCTCAGTGTGATTGTGAAAAAACTAGTTCATGCATTTATTACGTCTGGGCTGGACTACTGTAATCTATTATTATTGCTCTGTTGTAGAAACTCCCTGAAAATCCTTTGGTTGATCCAAAATGCTTCAGTGAGAGTATTGACAGGGACTAGAAAGAGAGAGCGATATTCTCCTATAATGGACACTGCAATAAGACCAGGTTGGTGGGGGGCTTCCAATGATGGAGAGTTTTTCTTCTTCACTCACTTTTTTCCCACTCACTGTGTGTTTATACACCTCTCTGCATTCAATCATTAGTTATTCTCTTCTCATCTTTCCCTCCCGTCGACCCCAACTAGTTGTGGCAGATAGCTGCTCCTCCATGAGCCTGGTTCTGCCGGAGGTTTCTTCCTGTTAAGGAAGGACGTTTTTCCTTTCCACGCCAAGTGGTTGCTCAAAGAGAGTTACTTGATTGTTGGGGTTTTGTCTGTAGTATTGTAGGGTCTATGATCCCTCCTTCATTTGTTGTCACATATGATCCTATTTATAACATCTATAGATCACTTGTATGATGATCTTTTAACATTGTTTTTACTTTTATAAACATTTCTTATTTGAGGTGTGCTTTTCTGCAGATATACTGCAGAATTGGAAATTTACTGTGTTCTGATAGTCTGGCGCCCTGATGCGGCTGTTGTTGTGATTTGGCACTATATCAGTAAAACTTAATTAAACTTAATAAACTAGTAAGTGCACTGGGAAGTATTCTAAATTTACTGAATTAAGGGCACTTTAGTCTACTTTTTAATTTGTTATGGCAGCGCTCTCCATAATTTACTGTGACATTGAAGGGCAGCACGGTGGCACGGTGGTTAGCACTGTTGCTACACAGCAAGAAGGTCCTGAGTTCAATTCCAACATCAGGCCGGGGTCTTTCTGTGTGGAGTTTGCATGTTCTCCCCGTGTTTGCGTGGGTTCCCTCCGGGTACTCCGGCTTCCTCCCACCATCCAAAGACATGCAACTTGTGGAGATAGGTTAATTGAATAATCCAAATTGCCACTAGGTGTGAATGTGAGTGTGAATGGTTGTCTGTCCCTGTGTGTTGGCCCTGCGACAGACTGGCGACCTGTCCAGGGTGTACCCCGCCTCTCGCCCTATGACAGCTGGGATAGGCTCCAGCGCCCCCCGCGACCCTGAAAAAGGATAAGCGGAAGCGAATGGATGGATGCGTCACATTTGTACTTAATTTTATGCATTTTTCAAGTATTTTTTCAAGTGTGAACAGATCACACGCTTTGTGTCAATTTGGGACACAATGGAAAGGGCACTGGTGATGAGACTAACCATCAGGGTGGCAGCTGGACAGTGTGACTATATTCAATTCAATTTTATTTATATAGCACCAAATCACAACAACAGGCGCCTCAAGGAGCTTTATATTGTAAGGTAGACCCTACAATATTACATACAGAGAAAAACCCAACAATCATATGACCCCCTATGAGCAAGCACTTTGGCGACAGTGGGAAGGAAAAACTCCCTTTTAACAGGAAGAAACCTCCAGCAGAACCAGGCTCAGGGAGGGGCGGGGCCATCTGCTGCGACCGGTTGAGGTGAGAGAAGAAAGGGTAATTGCAGTGGCCTGGGTTTGAGTCGTACCTGAGGCCCCTCTCTGTGTCCTACAGCATTTTCCCAAAATGAGCTTTGGAAGCCAGACTTTCTTAAAAATAGAATAGATATTAGCCTAATAAATGTAACAACTTTGACTCAACCCTCAGTAAAAGTTTTGTAAGTGTACAGAATAATCATTTTAGCGTGTATCTGTCCTTACCTGTGCAGCTGAGTGTGTCTGTGGCTGTGCAGAGGAAACACCACAGACCGTCCTCGTCTGTGTCTGACCTTATCCAGCTGAAGGAAAGCTTCTCAGTAAAAACTCCCCTCTCTTAATTTAAAAGAGGAAATAAAAGACGAGAAGGTGGGGCGAAGCAGGAAGAAGACATAGAGAAGGCAGCTCGTCCGGCTTTGAGACTTGTCTTAGGGTTTAGAGTGACAGGTGGATCATGTGCTGAGCTGTGCTTTGTGGTTGGCGGATCAGTTGTGATGTCATCTGCTGGCTGCACTTCAAATAAGCCATGGATGCTGATAATCTCTCAGTTGTTCTCTCGGGAGATCCAATCACTGGTTACTCTGCAGCTCAGTCATCACGAAAAAGAACCAGGCCCAACTCTTCTCCGCCCTGTACCTTGATACACATATTCCCATCTGATATTAAAACACAGAGTAAATTTTGTAGCACAATAGGAAGGTTTTAGGGATACTTGTTGAGGCATAAGGTTCTTGTGGTTGATAGAGTAGCTGGACAACTTGATGGAAGATTGGTTATGCATACTGCACATCATTCCCTTGCTCTTTCCCCCCAAATATCCTGTCTAATTCTGGACATATCAACAATTAATACATAAAAAAAACAATGGTTTGTAGTCATAATAGTGGGTAGCAAAATACTCTTGGATCCCCAGAGAATGAATCCCAATGACTTTGATTAGATGATTTGAGTTTTGAGCAAAGTGTCCCGGCCATCGGGATGGATATCAGTAACTTTACCTTATCTCCACCACCAGATAAAAATGTCATTCAAAAAGACACAACAACCTAATTTAACCTTATAAAATTGAGAAACCGAGCAGGTGTGCTGGTCCTCTGTCAAGGATGGGAGCTCAAAGGTTAAACCTTTACACAGCAGAGATCAGGTCACTGAAACCAATCCTATTAGGCCAACACACACAGACACATGCTGTACATAAACAGCTTGAAGTGAGCATCTGAAAAACGATTACACTCAAAAATAATGATTATTTTTTTTTAAAATAAGAAGACTACATAAATATTCAATGATTTCTAAATTACAAGTGAATGTCACCCACCACTCAACTTGCAATTTCTGGTTATGAAAGAATAACCTTTACAAAGGATAACAGGCTAGTTTAAATCTTGTGTGTGTGCGTGTTAATGTATAAACACTGCCACTTACATTTTCCCACCCACTCACTGGTTTTTGTTTTGTGTTGTTATGTTGGGCTCCACAGACTTCCTCTCAGGGTTGTTTATGTGGATGACCGTCCGGCTGGGGGACGTAGCGAGACAACGCTAATCCTCCAGTTAAATTAGCTGAACTACATCTGCCCTGCAAAGGATTAACCTGAGAAACACAGAGAGGTTAACCCTCTGTGTTTACACCAGGTGTTTCTCTCCAGCTCAGTGTACGTTCACATCACAAACCAAAATAAATCATTTGCGTTTTAGTGCTCCAAATTATCCTTATCTATTTTATACAGTCGGGTTTAGTGTATTAAGAATCCCTCGCCCTCCTTTTAAGCCAACATCCTAGGTGATCGAGCATTTGCAGTCGTAGCGCCTAAGCTGCGGAATAATTTACCCCTACACATCAGACAGGCTCATACTGTCAATCTTTTTAAATCTTATCTTAAAACGCATTTTTATTTACTGGCTTTTAATACAGCATGAGAGTTATTTGTTATTTGTTAATTCATATTTGGTGTTTGCTTTTAATACTCTAAGTTGTTTTATTATGTATGTTGTATTCTTGTACAGCACTTTGGTCAACGCTCCTGTTGTAATTAAATGTGCTATATAAATAATTAAACCATTAAACTATCCTTCTAAATGACTTTTCTTCATGAGTGGAAGCTTTGAGCAGCAGGTGGGTGGGGCTTCTGCATTCCCAGCATGAGGCTGAGGACCATATTAGAAATATGAGCTCTCTCTGACATCACAAGGAGCCAAGAGAAGAAAAAAAGTGATTAGAGTGAGTTTTTAGAGCAGTCTGAAACCTGAGCTTTTAGCTCACTTGCATATATAGTATTGGTAAATACCATTTTGTAATGTTTCTATAATGGTTATTAGAAATAATAATATATGCAAGCTTTGTAATCAAAATATATTTAATGCTAAAGTATAAATATTGTTCTTATTTATGAATTTCAAATTTACTTTTCAAAAATTTGGTTTTTTTTTTAACTTATTTTATTTGTTTATTTTATGAAGATGCAAAATTGCAGATATTTACCTACATTCCTGAACAGAACTAAAGATGTGAGCCTTCTAAAACATACTTCAGTGGATAAGAATATGTATTTACAGCAATTGGCCTCAAGATGTCAGTGTAACCCCTCTGTAAAACAGTTGCCTCAGCGCAGATCAAGGTGCTGATGAAGCTGTGGGGCATTTGTTAGCTGATAAGCAGCATGTGGAGTCAAGCCGACAGTAACAATAAAGCAAAAGGAAGATTGTAAGTCTAAGGAGGTTTAGCTCTGTGTCAAACTGAGCAAAGTGACAAGACGAAATTACAAAAGCAAACTCTTCAAATGTCATCAGATTCATCCAATAACAAATTAAATACATGAGCATTTGAGAGAAGTCTGCTAACAGGAGGGATTGCATCTGAAATTTGACACTCAATTATATCAAAACTCTGCTCAGTCAGCTGGTTAGGAGCTCATCTCCTTTTTCCCACCAATAATTTCTGTGAACCTGTTGTGTGCTTAATGCAACAATGGTAATATTCCTACTTATAAAAGTAAAATTGTACATTCCTAAATTTGACTTATGCTGTTCTGAAATGGGTCGTTTTGAAATGGGTAATTAAATCAAAATGACAAACAAACAAACAAACAAACAAACAAACAAACAAACAAACAAACAAACAAACAAACAAAAAACCCAACAAGCCCTTTATCTCATTACCTGGTTTCTCTACAAGTGCACAGCGTTTGTGTATCAAGTCCTGTTTTATTGTATAAAACACTAAATGCTTCAAACTATACAAAACAAAAATAAAGGAAAACAGAAAAGCCTTTTCATTGAGCAATGCTGAACTCACCACAAATAGAAACTTAGGTTTCCCGAACTCACAGACTTTATTTCAATCTTAGAAGTCTACAGAGTCATCTTAAAATTCAGAACAGGCTAATCTGTAACATTATGAACAACTGAAGAGAGAATTCTTCATTCTTGAATTCCACTCTATGTGACGTAATTATCCATTACTGTCTACAATAAAAAGAAAAAATAAAGAAAACCTAAGACAACCTCAACTCTAAAGTTCTGTGCTGAAATCTCCAGGTTACACATCAGTAAGTTCCCACCATGAACACACACCATTTATGCATCTTGTCAGTCAGATCTCAGCAGCAGATCAAGTAGAAGCGGATTGCTGCTTTCCGCCACTTCAAACACTGACCAGACAGAGGTTGCTAAGCAACTGTTGTGCAGTATTTTGTGATTCAGTTGTCTTTACACAACAAAGAGATGCTGTATCGCTGCTCCTGAATGTGACCTTATCACCGAGCCACCCACCATCAAGAACAGGACCTTCCAGCAAAAGATGGTATGAGACATCAGTTCAACATGTTTAGCACTTTTAGTTGCCTCAGACTAAACATGTTTAACATGTTTAAAATCAGACATTATCTTGGAAGATAATGCAATTATACTGCAGATTAAAGTCTAATTATGTAATACATACACTACATTAATAAAGGGCTTACTGGTTATGTACAAACATGTGGGAACAGTGCAAGCAACTTGCACTCTTTCTGGCAAGCTTCAATATGAACAAATAAGGTAGGCCCTGCCCACCTCTAAGCTTGACGCTCATTAGTGTGATGTTAGAAAATTACATTTTATTAACTACATCCTGTTACACTGCTGTTCTAGTCACAGACATACAAAAATAAAAACCTTCAAAATACTCAAAGTTTTCCTTACAGTAGGTGTCACCATGGGAACATTTTTCCTAGAAACAAGTTGAAGTGGAAATATTGTTATTTTAACATCAATCCAGGCTGAAAATAGTGGTATCTACTTCATGAATGTGCTGGAAATCATATCTATCAAGAAAAAGCTTCTTTTTATTTTGCCGCTATACATACATATAACTATTCAACTACTTCATGCAATCAATCATTCCCACTTCGGCAAATCAGTGGATTTGTAGACATGGTCTACAAGGAAAATTAAGGTGTCGCGGTAAATACAACAAAATAAAATGATATGACCAAGACAAAACTGTGGTATTTTGTAAATATAATAATAAACCAGTGATTCTTGGGATAAGGGACAAAACATGTCCGCCAGATAAAACCCAATTTTGGGGTTAAAAATATGCATACAAGTGTTAACCAACTGACTAAAAGAACCACCAAGGCAATGTTTATACAACAAAACTATGATTTTGCATTTTTTATACATATATATTCGCTTTAAATGGTACAATACATTACCAGTACCTTAAAAATCCATTGTCCAGAAGCAGGTTTGATAATATTAAAATACAGAAAAAAAATCAACAGTAATGTAAAATTAAACATCATGGCTCTTGTCACTAAGTATTTAAGTCAATACCTTATATAATATCAAAATATACAATTGAAAATTTATTTTTACATATTTTCTAAGTGATTAAAATCGTGTCCAGAGTTTTTGTCAACACCATCAGATTTTTTAACAGTACGAAAAAATCAGGAATTATTGTGGGTAGCTTACACTCTGAGGACCCCTTTACCACTTCCTGTTTGATACACATGCCATGAGGTCACTGCTGTGATAATTGTTTTTCTTTTTAATTTAATTTATGACCTACCTTTCCGATAAAACTCTGTCTCACAACCATAGTGCGTCAACACCAAAGACGATGTAATGCAAGATTTAGTTATTTTGTTTTGTAAAAAGAGCTTAATTTAGGTAGATTGTAGAAGCCATAAGCAAATGATGAAAAACAAGATGGCTTCTGTCAGAAAAACATGTGTTATGAGAGAAAGTAGGGTATTTTGTCAACACCATCAGGATTTTGGTCTGACGGTGACCCTTTTCTAATGGTGTTGACAAATGTCACAAAAGTGTGCTATTCATCAATTATATTAAGTTATTTTTATTAATATTTCAGTCATATTACTTCTTGTGTATTTTACTGATATTTCTGCTTCACAGATGTGCCAAATATTATCGAATTTGCCTTATCTTGAATCTCATTGTTTATGTATACATCATTAATCCTGTAGGAAAATGCTTAGTCCTCTGCATTTAACCCATTCACTCAGTGATGCAGTGGGCAGCTGCCAATCCAGGATAGCCTCTGTTTGTTGGATTTGAACGCCCAACCTTCCGATCATGTGGCATCTACTAAGCTATCTCTGCCCCGAGAGTTGGTCTTTAAGTGATGATGTATGAATCCTGCTTCCGGGCCCAAACTACTCTGTGTTTATTAAGCCTGTTGTGCTGCTAAAATGTTTTAATGCTTTTTATCTTGTTCTATTTAATCTGAACAAGCCCCTAAAAACAGTCAGTGATCACTGTCAGCCTAACCATCAGAAACCCTGCATTAGCTTTTATCAGGTGGAAAAAAGTTAGCATTCATCCTCCAGCTTCACTGTGTTTATGTTATGCTAACATAGCTGTGTCCCTAGCGATCACATAGCACATCACTATACAGTGGGGCAAAAAAGTATTTAGTCAGCCACAGATTGTGCAAGTTCCCCCACTTAAAATGATGACAGAGGTCAGTAATTTGCACCAGAGGTACACTTCAACTGTGAGAGACAGAATGCAATGTCTACATGGATTTAAAATTGAGAGGTGGGCACCGGCGCCAGAGGTGGGGTTGAATACACAGACCGTCCACTGGACGCCGTTAACGTGCCCACCCTCAAGGCCCTATATGTATGTGTTATGAGAGTGTGAGTAATGTGGATGTCTAAGTTGTGGAATAAAATTGAGGCACAGGTGGCCAGAAGGACGGGGCACAAGGCCCTACTTGTGTGGGTGGGTGTGTTGGAGCGGGAAGAGGGAGGCAGCCGGGGATGGGGAGGAAAAGAAGGGAGGAGCAAGATGCCCCTCCCTGGGGCCAGCTCCCCCGCTGACCCCAGTAGGCACCCCCGTCCTTCGGCACCCACCAAGGCAAGGGAGCCCAGGCCCATCCAGATCGGGGCCTACGGCAGCAGGACCGCCCAGCCCCACAGGACCCGGGGCAGCCCACCCGACCCCACCGCAGAGGAAACTGTACCCACCCTAACATTCAATCATCTCCCAGACTGCACAAGACAGTAGACACCCAGGTTAAGTTTATTCTCCACCTCTCCTATGACTCTCCCCCACCTGCAGAGTGGACTCCTGCAAGGATGGAACAAACTCCCTGTCAGTTGAAGAGCCCCCTAGTTAGGCCGATGCGCCAGAGGCCCCCTGCGCCAGGGCTGAGCCCCCGTGCACCCACCCGCCCACAACCTCGGCGACACACCAACAAGGACCGTAAGCCCCCAAGGCCCAGCCAGAGCCCTAGCACGGAGGCGAAGCACCCCCGAACCCCAAGCCCCCACGCCTGCCCCGGATCCACTCAGGGGCAGCCAGGCTACCAGGCCAGTAACCTACGTCCGCCAGCACAGACCCTCCCCCAGGCCTGCTGCACACAGCCACAAGGAGAACACACCTCTAAGAGCAACTATTTCAGATTTGACTACAGGGAGTGCAGAATTATTAGGCAAGTTGTATTTTTGAGGAATAATTTTATTATTGAACAACAACCATGTTCTCAATGAACCCAAAAAACTCATTAATATCAAAGCTGAATGTTTTTGGAAGTAGTTTTTAGTTTGTTTTTAGTTTTAGCTATTTTAGGGGGATATCTGTGTGTGCAGGTGACTATTACTGTGCATAATTATTAGGCAACTTAACAAAAAACAAATATATACCCATTTCAATTATTTATTTTTACCAGTGAAACCAATATAACATCTCCACATTCACAAATATACATTTCTGACATTCAAAAACAAAACAAAAACAAATCAGCGACCAATATAGCCACCTTTCTTTGCAAGGACACTCAAAAGCCTGCCATCCATGGATTCTGTCAGTGTTTTGATCTGTTCACCATCAACATTGCGTGCAGCAGCAACCACAGCCTCCCAGACACTGTTCAGAGAGGTGTACTGTTTTCCCTCCTTGTAAATCTCACATTTGATGATGGACCACAGGTTCTCAATGGGGTTCAGATCAGGTGAACAAGGTGGCCATGTCATTAGTTTTTCTTCTTTTATACCCTTTCTTGCCAGCCACGCTGTGGAGTACTTGGACGCGTGTGATGGAGCATTGTCCTGCATGAAAATCATGTTTTTCTTGAAGGATGCAGACTTCTTCCTGTACCACTGCTTGAAGAAGGTGTCTTCCAGAAACTGGCAGTAGGACTGGGAGTTGAGCTTGACTCCATCCTCAACCCGAAAAGGCCCCACAAGCTCATCTTTGATGATACCAGCCCAAACCAGTACTCCACCTCCACCTTGCTGGCGTCTGAGTCGGACTGGAGCTCTCTGCCCTTTACCAATCCAGCCACGGGCCCATCCATCTGGCCCATCAAGACTCACTCTCATTTCATCAGTCCATAAAACCTTAGAAAAACCAGTCTTGAGATATTTCTTGGCCCAGTCTTGACGTTTCAGCTTGTGTGTCTTGTTCAGTGGTGGTCGTCTTTCAGCCTTTCTTACCTTGGCCATGTCTCTGAGTATTGCACACCTTGTGCTTTTGGGCACTCCAGTGATGTTGCAGCTCTGAAATATGGCCAAACTGGTGGCAAGTGGCATCTTGGCAGCTGCACGCTTGACTTTTCTCAGTTCATGGGCAGTTATTTTGCGCCTTGGTTTTTCCACACGCTTCTTGCGACCCTGTTGACTATTTTGAATGAAACGCTTGATTGTTCGATGATCACGCTTCAGAAGCTTTGCAATTTTGAGACTGCTGCATCCCTCTGCAAGATATCTCACTATTTTTGACTTTTCTGAGCCTGTCAAGTCCTTCTTTTGACCCATTTTGCCAAAGGAAAGGACGTTGCCTAATAATTATGCACACCTGATATAGGGTGTTGATGTCATTAGACCACACCCCTTCTCATTACAGAGATGCACATCACCTAATATGCTTAATTGGTAGTAGGCTTTCGAGCCTATACAGCTTGGAGTAAGACAACATGCATGAAGAGGATGATGTGGACAAAATACTCATTTGCCTAATAATTCTGCACTCCCTGTATTAGCAGCTTCTCTGTTCTACTGTTTGTGCACATATGTTTTCAAACTAATTATACCACGTTTAAAAGCAAGATTGTTTTGGCTTTTTATTATTAGAGTTACAGTCATACATATTTTCAGAAGCTTGTATTTAATCTCTATAAGAAACAATCATATTTAGCAGCATGCAAATTACACATTTATTGAGAAAATTACGTATTTTTATTGGAAGATCATGAGGGAGGAAAATATGGTTCTCCAAAAGAGAAAAATAAACAAAAACTCCATATTATGGAGTTGACAAGGTGCTGACGGTGGTGACACACTAGTAGAAAACAAGATATTATTTCTTTCAAAATGACCATTAAACCTTAACAACCTTTGTAATATCACAAGACACATCATAACAATTCTGTTTTTGCACATGTCAAGTTCTACATCTTAATAGTTCACCAGCAAGTAGCTGCCTACTACTCCTTGATTCCTAAAGTTTTTAGACCCTGCTATACTTTCTCTCCTTATGTTTCTCTGTGCTTGTTTCCAAAACCTTCTCTTCTGCCTTTTTTCTCTTCCTTTCAGATCACTGATGTTCTTTATTTTCCCTCTTTCAATCCTAGCTCGGGCTCCTTCGCCACCAAGGAGGTTACATTCCACATATCAAAAGATAGTTTCAGCAGCCGGGGATCAGACTGCCAGGTGCCAAGGCCCCCACTTCTTACTGACACCACACTGCACTCCTCTACAGCCCTTTTTGCAGGTAGTGGGTCCACAACAGGGGTGCTTTTTATGTTCATCTTAGCTGAACCTGGCCCCCGGGCCCAACCAGCAGACACTTGGCAATGAGGCCCTTCCCTGGGGCTGGCTCCAGGGTGAGGTCCTGCTAAGCGTAATCCAAGAAAAGCACCATGGTTTATAATCGTCTCGTGACCCTTCTGTGCAAAACTCTTTTTGCTTTAAACCAGCATGAAGAGTGTGTGAATGTCTGTTTCATGAAGTTACAGATACTCCTAACATGAAAAGTTATGAGGGGAGCAGTTTACACAGCTACCGGTATGACAAACATGGAAGGTTACATGCTACATCTGACCTAAAATATTCTTGAAATACAGCAGAAATCTGGAGCATATTCCTAGCTGTGACACTTTCTTATAAGCTATCACAGTGTCTGGTTTTCAAACCATCCTCTTTTCAAGGCGAAGCAGTAAATAAGAGCTCAGCAGCCAGCTGTCTTCCCGCCAAGAAAATCTGCTTGTTCAACATCCTGAAGTGGAAGTGTGTGTGTCGCTGGCCTATAAATAATGCGTGCGGCAGCATTGTGAGGTGGCAGAAGGAGCGGGCCTCCATTAGCCGCACTGCATCTCTAATGAAGCCTGTTGACAGCGGCTGTAATTAGCCACAGCTCTTTGTGTTCTCTTTGTTGAGTGCAGTGTCGAGACGTTCCTTCATATCCCCCGCCGCTGTCATGTCTAGTCACCAACGCCTGCTTGTCACTACACCTGGCAAGCATTACGGTGGGAAATCTCTTGGGTGAATTTCTATGTGGGCAGTTGTGATGCTGCTTCTGGCAGACAGCTGTGTGCAACTGTAAATGACGACATCAGATGGCGTGTCCAAAAGAGCCCACAACCCTTTTAAGTGAAGCAAGTACTGAAAAGGGGAATAAAGTACTGTTCACAATACAGTTGTTGGCCTTTTTCCAATTACATTTCTGATTCTGTGCAAAATTCATTCAAACAGAGTTCCCAAAAGTGGAATTGACATGTGAGAATAGTGTGTTTTACACACTACACCTCACAGCCCATGGTTCACCAATTGTGCTAGATTCACTTATTATGCAAATATACTCTTTATAAGGTTGGGGAAACCTGTAATCAGCTGAGACTAAAGAAGTCACATTCGTTATGATTGACGAAAAGTTTCTCCCACTGAAAACGCTACGTCCAGATGAGCACAATCAACTTTTTGGGATTTCCTGGATGATTGAGCATGCATCAAGACAGTGTCCCTTATGTTACTAAAGTCAAACTATTGATTCATTAGCATGTACATCATTAACATTTTGCATCTGGTGATAGTGGGTGTTGCCCACTTTAGCCCATTGTTCCCTCAGTGGTGCTAGTTTCAGTCATCATGCAAATGTAATTTCTCCCACTGAAAATGCTTGTCCAGATGAACAGAATCAACTTTTGGGGGCACTCTTGTGTAGCTCTGTTTTGGGTCTCCGTCTTCAACTACTAGTTGCTCAGCTTTGCTCATTAGCTTTGCTCTGCATGTGACTTTTGGAATTTTTGCAATTTCTTTAAATATTGCATCTGTTCTTGGAGTGAATTTGCTGGGACATCACAGGAAAATTGTTATCTAGGGAAGAGGATGCCATGTTCAAAGTCACTTAAATCAGCGGTCCCCAACCCCTGGGGCCACGGACCGGTACCGACCAGTCCATAAGTCGTTTGGTACCGGGCCGCGAGAGTTGAGGCTCGGGTGCGAAATTTACGGTTTTTATCGTTAACTCGGTTTTTCTGTGTCTTTTTCCGTGTTGTAGTTGTTTGTATTATTTTGAAAGAAATATTTACGTGTTACCATAGCAACCAGAGAGCATTAAAGGGCAGAGAGGAGGACGTTACTCAATGTTGTTGGTGCATTTCAGGAGGACGCTGCTAATAAAGTTACACAATTACACAGTGAATTGGCATTTCAGTGATTCCTGAGATTAGGGACAAAACAGGTTTTAATTTTCTAAAATATATTTTTTGATTTTTCAAAAACATATTTACATATAATTGTTACACAAAGTTTTGGCTGTCTCACCATGTTTTGTACAATCTCCCAGGTGTAACATTTTTTAATAATTTCTGTTTTTGCTGGAGAAGTGCAAGGTTTTTGTCAACACCGTCAGACACAAAGAAATGCAAAAATAGTTTCAGCTTTTTTTTTTTTTTGCTTGTCCCATTTGGTTCTTTAGCCGTCAGAACTGTTGTCTGAAGACCAACAAGGATACCCAATGGATTTACTTTGCCAAATAGATCATCACGGCCTTGCCCCGCCCCGATGGCCAGCAGAGAACAGGGGTGTGTGAAGAAGCAGGTGTTAGCACGGCCCCTCCCGAGAACCCTCAATGTCTACATGGATTTAAAATTGAGAGGTGGGCACCGGCGCCAGAGGTGGGGTTGAATACACAGACCGTCCACTGGACCCCGTTAACGTGCCCACCCTCAAGGCCCTATATGTATGTGTTATGAGAGTGTGAGTAAGGTGGATGTCTAAGTTGTGGAATAAAATTGAGGCACAGGTGGCCAGAAGGGGACGGGGTGGGACGGGGTGAGACGGGGGGGTCCTGGGGTGCACCCCAAGGCCCTACTTGTGTGGGTGGGTGTGTTGGAGCGGGAAGAGGGAGGCAGCCGGGGATGGGGAGGAAAAGAAGGGAGTAGCAAGATACCCCAGCTCCCCCACTGGGGTGTCTTATTACTGGGGTCAGCTCCCCCGCTGACCCCAGTAGGCACCCCGTCCTTTGGCACCCACCAAGGCAAGGGAGCCCAGGCCCATCCAGACTGGGGCCTACAGCAGCAGGACCGCCCAGCCCCACTGGACCCTGGGCAGCCCACCCGACCCCACTGCAGAGGAAACTGTACCCACCCTAACATTCAATCATCTCCCAGACTGCACAAGACAGTAGACACCCAGGTTAAGTTTATTCTCCACCTCTCCTATGACTCTCCCCCACCTGCAGAGTGGACTCCTGCAAGGATGGAACAAACTCCCTGTCAGTTGAAGAGCCCCCTAGTTAGGCCGATGCGCCAGAGGCCCCCTGCGCCAGGGCTGAGCCCCCGTGCATCCACCCGCCCACAACCTCGGCGACACACCAACAAGGACCGAAGCCCCCAAGGCCCAGCCAGAGCTCTAGCACGGAGGCGAAGCACCCCCGAACCCCAAGTCCCCACACCTGCCCCGGATCCACACAGGGGCAGCCAGGCTACCAGGCCAGTAACCTACGTCCGCCAGCACAGACCCTCCCCCAGGCCTGCTGCACGCAGCCACAAGGAGAACACCCTCTAAGAGCAACTAGTTTCAGCTATTTTGACTACAGGGAGTGCAGAATTATTAGGCAAGTTGTATTTTTGAG